>NC_140922.1:33770262-33862762 GCF_045865225.1 Trachurus japonicus | reverse complement strand
TATTAAAGGGATAGTTCACACAAAATTCAAATTTCTCAACTCATTATCTCCTCCCCCTCATGTGGACTAAGGGCTGGGAGAAGTTTCAGAGTCCTCCGTGGCTTCTCTGAGTTACAGGGGGTCTCGGCGTAGCAGTGCATGTCCACATAATGGTTGCTAATGGATACCAACTGTCTTCGTAACAAAAAGACACACCAAAAAACATCCAAATACCTCCATGCTGCTCGTATGTAATGTCCGTCTTGTATTGAAGAACCGAAATGCGAAATTGCCCCGAAAAAAGTTAAATAAGTCTATATTTCAAGCTTGTTTTGTAGCGGAAGCTTCTCGAAGCTCCTCTTCCCAGTTCGTCAAATTTGGACGAACCGGGAAGAGGAGCTTCCGCTACAAACAAGCTTGAAATATAGACTTATTTAACTTTTTTCGGGACAATTTTGCATTTCGGGGCTTCAATACAAGACGGACATTACATACGAGCAGCATGGAGGTATTTGGATGTTTTTTGGTGTGTCTTTTTGTTACGAAGACAGTTGGTATCCATTTGCAACCCATATGGACATGCACTGCTACGCCGAGACCCCCTGTAACTCAGAGAAGCCACGGAGGACTCTGAAACTTCTCCCAGCCCTTAGTCCACATGAGGGGGAGGAGATAATGAGTGAAATTTCAATTTTGGGTGAACTATCCCTTTAACAACAACAAACAGAGAGGAACCAGGAAGTGTTTGGTTTTTAACACAAACAGGAGATTAAAAACATAAACGTTTTTGTAAATAAAGAAATCATTAGCCTATCTGTTGTGGTGGTTGCTATAGGCAACGGGGACACATGGTGGTGATGATGCAATGCAGTGCGGGTGGTGGCGTCCGCCGCTTGTTTCACAATGTCACATCATGATGTCTCAACTCAGGGGACACTTTCACACTTTCTCAAAGTTTTCCTTTAAAGGGATAGTTCAACATTTTGGCAAACTGGCCCATTGCCATAATCCCTATAGTCATAGCAGTAGGTTCGTTACCTTTAATTGTCGGTGCAAGCTGTTTTTAGAACGGTGGAGCAGAGCCGTGAGCTGCTCAGAGCTACGCTACGGAGGCTCATTATGGGATTTATTGGTTTCTCTCATCAAACTCATCAAATACACAATCCAACAACTCCACAACAACGCTCTGGTGGACAAGTTGTGAGCTGCACATTCACCACGCTATGAGATATATAACATACAATAACATCCATCTACACGTCATAAACCTCAGCGTGGTTGTTTAGTTTAGTTGTTTAGTCGCCTCAGGTGAATCTGTGTTTGTGTTGTAATCCAGAGTTTTACATAAAGTTCACTCTATCCAAATGTGAAACGCCTCATTTGCATATCGTGACTCATCAGGTAGCGATGAGGAGCGACTGTTGCCAGTTTCCCAGCGGAGCCTTGAGTTCCTTGGCGTCTCTCCAGGGGCACGTTGGAGCGTTGCGCCACAGAGGAACTCCTCCCCCCTCCTCCCCCCGCCCCCTGAGGAGGATGTTTGGGATGACTCACATCAGTGTGTGTGTGTGTGTGTGTTGTTTTTGTTGGAGGACGTGGAGCTTGACGCAGCTTCAAACACCTTCAAACCGTCGGAGAGTTCAGGTGAGAAAAACCTGTTCCTGAACGGAAACAGGCCCCAAGATGGCCGAACAGGAAGCGGCGCACAAACCTTTAGATCACTCAGGTGTGCGATAAGTTCTGGGAATTGAACCCACGATCTTCTGATCAGTAGCCGACAAACTTTCCGATCGTAAATCATCACTCAACCAGCAACACAAACAACAAGTCATCAGCCAATCACAGGAACCGGAATAAACCACAATATGTTATGATAACAACACAAACTGAGTAAAGTAGCCTGGCAGAAAATCAACCTCAGAAAGACAAAGTCAGCTGTTGTTTACAGTTTCATCTCATTTAATACTCGGCTGTTATCACCATAGTTTCTAGTTCTCCCTGCTTTGGGCTCCGGAGACCCGACGCATTCAGTGGGCGAAGGTTCGATCCGTCAAACGGAGCTAAACCGTATCAGAGTCGGAACTGACGGAGATGAAGTTGGTGGAAAATCGGGGGTTTGGTTGTTTTGTAGCTTTGTTGGAGTTTAATGTTTCTGTTTTTCTAAGCCACGCCCCCTCACCACCTGGACAACACCATCCATCCAACAACAACTTTACAGGATTTGGTTTCTCTGAGTGTTTTATTCTGAAATCTGCTCTATTTTTATTGGATAACTCAGAATGGAAAGCATTACCAAAATAAAAACATAATCTGAAAAGTAGAGGCAAGAAATGTTATTTACATTTATATTAAAGCTCCATACAGTGTAAGGGAAGAGGTTTCAGGACTTCCTGTGACTTTGTGATGTCACAACTAAGCCCCGCCCCCTCACCACCTGGACCCAACATGTAACAACTTTACAGGATTTAGTTTCTCTGAGTGTTTTATTCTGAAATCTGCTCTAGTTTTATTGGATCACTTTAGAAAACAGTCAGCCAATCAGACGAGAGGCTCAGAGCCTCTTCCTCTCTTCTAATTGGCTGACACCGACCTGTTGTTACTAGAGCTGCGTTCAAAACAACTCGGGAAAAAAACGAGCTCCGAGTTGTAAAAAAATGAATTGAACGGCGTGGAACTCTGAAATTACAGGTCGGAAACTCGGGTATCATTTCAGAGCTCCGACTTTCCGACTTGACGTCACAACAACATCAAAACATGGCGGCCCTCGTCTTAAACGGTTAGAATTTAGACATTTTAAGTTATTTCTTTGAGGTTTTAATGCATATTTTTTGTGTATTAGGCTATTGCAATATATGATATACGTTTATATTAAGCTGTGATTGTTGTATTGTGTTCCTCGTATGTAACGGAAATAACGTTTAGCGGTTATCAAGGCTATATGTGCACTCATCTACGGCATCTCCTCTTCTTTTGCCTCCAAAAGAAACATTTGCATATATTTTTCATATTCAGCGATGAGCCACAACAGGCCAAACTTCCTTCGGGTATCCATGTTTTTTTTCCTGCAGCGTGAACGCAATGATGTCGGAAGTCGGGAATATGTGAATTGTTGTGAATTCCAACCTCCGAGTTGTTTTGAACGCAGCATAGATAGAGTTCCAGAAAGAAGCTGAAAAAGAGAATAGATGGAAAACTACACATTGAGATGGTTTTTAGATCGCCCTTCAAAATAAAAGACAGAAGAAAAATAAGGAGAAGGAGAATAAGTTTCAGTCTCCATGTTTGATTCTCTGCTGAAACAATAGTTCAGGTGTAAAAACACACAGCTGGTTCTCAGAGTTTTAATGTTTCACTCTGAGTCAGAAACAGAAACTGTCAGGAATGAAATGAGAGTGAATGAGCTGCAGCACGACGGCTGTTGTCTTCTGTCTGCACCAAATTAAATCAGAATATATGACGTCCATGAATAGTAACATTAATAAGTGAGGAGCTGAGGTGAGGGAGTGCACACACACACACACACACACACACCTACACACACACAGATATAGACGCACACACAGACGGTTTGATGAACTGGAGCTGAGCTGAGCAGAGTTAAAACACTGATGTCAGACGTGTGGTGGTTTGTGCTTTATATAGCACAGCAGGACACACACACACAGACACACACACACACACACTATACACACACACACAGACACACAAACACACACTCTGCTGCTGAAATTCTGCAGCTTTATCACATTCTCACATTTTACTACATTATTTTATGGCCGTGTTTGCAGTTATATGATAATTAGCAGAATAAAACACACACATACACACACTATATACACACACACACATGCACACAGACACACACACACACACACACACGCACACACACACACGCTGCAGTAAAGTGATTAGAGCAGGTACAGTTTGTTCTGCTGAGCTGTAAAACGTCCCGTCTTTCAATTTCTGTTGTTATCTGCACTTAAACAGTCGGCTCCTCTGGGACAAACACACACACACACACACACACACACACACACACACACACACACACACACACGCACACACACACACACACACACACACACACGGTCCCCTCAGGCCACAGTTCAGCTCTTATCATGTTACACCGATGACTCACTGATTTATCTTTTAAATATTCATCATCATCATTGTTGTTTTTATTTGTGGCTTCTCTCGTTCCTTCTTCCTGTTTTACATAAAGTTTAATGTTTGTTATGATTTGACGACTCGACGAGTTAATGAACAAATTATTGATGAGAAATAATCACTAACACTTGATAATAAGCATTAGTTAAGCATTAATAAATACTGAATTCATCATTTATAACACATGAATACTCATTAGTATGTAGTTTATAAACACAGTTAAACATGTTTTACTCATCATTGGTAAGCACTAACTGTATTTAAAAACTACATACTGATGAGTATTTATGCGTTATAAATGAATAATTCAGTATTTATTAATGCTTAACTAATGCTTAATAGTGTGAACTCATTATAAAGTGTTATAAATAATCTTCTACACCCTGTGTTTCTACTTCTACTTCTTTTACATTAATAGCTTAATGCTAACATATAATGGAAAACACCATAGACAGGCTAACGGAAATTAGCATCGCTATCATGATCATGATCAACAGCTGTTATTATGTTAACACAAACATCAGTAACACATCCAATAATACTGACAGGCAGATGTTTTCTCTGCTCTGTGGAAATAATTTTGTATTTTTCATGCTGCATTCACCTGAAATTGGGCAGACGGCAGACGGATGACAAGTGGTCCGTCAGCACGAGGCAAAACAATACACGTGACAATATGTTGTCATGGCGATGTGGTATTGTTTTACCGGCTTTCTCTGGACTTCTGTGACTAAAATGACATCTGGTTTGTTAGCGACGGCCGTCTGCCCGACTGCAGGTGAATGCAGCATCAGTGTAACGCTCCATTCCTCCTCACTGCGTTACCGCGGTGACTTTTCACAGACGCCACCTCGACCTAAAGCCGACAGCTCCGGTGTCTCCGCTGAGTTTCCGTGGTTTCCTACCGTCACCATGGCAACACGACATGGCAGCCAGCACCGAGCTGATGGATGGTTGGATGAATAAATGATGGTTGGATGAATAAATGGATGGCTGGATGACTGATGGATGGGTGAATAAATGATGAATAAATGATGGTTGGATGAATAAATGATGGTTGGATGAATAAATGGATGGATGGATGAATAAATGATGGTTGGATGGATGGTTGGATGAATACATGAATGGATGGATGAATAAATGATGGTTGGATGAATGGATGGATGGTTGGATGAATAAATGAATGGATAGATGAATAAATGATGGTTGGATGAATAAATGATGGTTGGATGAATAAATGGATGGATGGATGAATAAATGATGGTTGGATGGATGGTTGGATGAATACATGAATGGATGGATGAATAAATGATGGTTGGATGAATGGATGGATGGTTGGATGAATAAATGAATGGATAGATGAATAAATGATGGTTGGATGAATAAATGGATGGATGGATGACTGATGGATGGATGAATAAATGATGGATGGATGACTGATGGATGGATGAATAAATGATGGTTGGATGAATAATTGGATGGATGGATGGATGGATGGATGGATGAATAAATGATGAATAAATGATGGTTGGATGAATGGATGGATGGTTGGATGAATAAATGAATGGATAGATGAATAAATGATGGTTGGATGAATAAATGGATGGATGAATAAATGATGGATGGATGACTGATGGATGGATGAATAAATGATGGTAGGATGAATAATTGGATGGATGAATAAATGATGGTTGGATGAACGGATGGATGGTTGGATGAATAAATGAATGGATGGATGAATAAATGATGGTTGGATGAATAAATGGATGGATGGATGACTGATGGATGGATGAATAAATGATGGATGGATGACTGATGGATGGATGGATGAATAAATGATGGTTGGATGGATGGTTGGATGAATACATGAATGGATGGATGAATAAATGATGGTTGGATGAATAAATGGATGGATGGATGACTGATGGATGGATGAATAAATGATGGATGGATGACTGATGGATGGATGAATAAATGATGGTAGGATGAATAATTGGATGGATGGATAACTGATGAATGGATGAATAAATGATGGTTGGATGAATAATTGGATGGATGGATGGGTGGATGAATAAATGATGGTTGGATGAATGGATGGATGGTTGGATGAATAAATGAATGGATAGATGAATAAATGATGGTTGGATGAATAAATGGATGGATGGATGGCTGATGGATGGATGAATAAATGATGGATGGATGACTGATGGATGCATGAATAAATGATGGTAGGATGAATAATTGGATGGATGAATAAATGATGAATAAATGATGGTTGGATGAACGGATGGATGGTTGGATGAATAAATGATGGTTGGATGAATAAATGGATGGATGGATGACTGATGGATGGATGAATAAATGAATGGATGGATGAATAAATGATGGTTGGATGAATAAATGGATGGATGGATGAATAAATGAATGGATGGATGAATAAATGATGGTTGGATGAATAAATGGATGGATGGATGACTGATGGATGGATGAATAAATGGATGGATGGATGGATGGATGGATGAATAAATGGATGGATGGATGGATGGATGGATGGATGGATGGATGGATGGATGGATGGATGGATGGATGAATAAATGTTGGATGTAGATATGAATGATATGAACGGCTCATTCAGAGCTGAAAGGAACACTTCAGTTTGTTGATGGGGGGGATTACTGGTTAATGAAAAACAGACTGAAGAACCAAATAATCGATTTTCATGAATAGATAACAGGAGAAGTTACACAATGTCCCTTTAAAACAACTTATGTTTAAGGTTAAAATGTCCAAAGTAAAGTTCATGTGTGAGTCTGTAGGTGCACACACACATTACACTCTCTCTCTCTGAGTCGTTGTTATCAAAACACTGAGCACGAATCTGCCAAGTAACCTGGGAGATAATCCTACACACACACACACACACACACACACACACACACACTGGGGATTGAACACAACATGCTGTGTGTGTGTGTGTGTGTGTGTGTGTGTGTGTGTGTGTGTTTAAACTCATTAAGTTCACAGATTTTTCTTGAAAACAACAGTGTAATCTGATGTTTGTGGATCCTTGTTGTTTCCTGATGAATGTAAATATTTTCACATAAAAATACCAAAAACAGATTCAACTACATGATGATTATGATCGCCTGCAGGTCCAGACCATAATAATAACAATAACACAGACATGTTCATTCATGAATTAGACAATAAAACACTGAAGATGTCAGGGTGAGGAAACTTAATGAGGCTAAAACTCAAGGTAACACTTTATTTGACGCCTATAACACATTATAACTATACTTATAATGAGTCATAATGCAGTTACAGCACTGTATAACTATAATTATAAACACTCATAAATGATCATAATGCTTTATAACAATAATCATAGAGCATTTTATAATGGCTTATAAGGTCAAGTATTATAATAAAGTTATAGTGCTCTATGATGTGTTATGCTTATTGTTATAAAGGCTTATGATAATCTACAAGTGTTTATCATGATAGTTATACATGTTTATAAGCCAATATAACACATTATAACTATAGTTATAATGCATTATAAATGTGGGCATTGTCAGTGAGTTAGTAACAATTATAACGTATTATAATACCTAACCTTATAAGTCATGATAAATGTTACTTACACTTATGTAAGTAACATCGCTCCTCTGTTTCTGCTACAAAAAAGAGCAGTAAGAGTAATCCACAAGGCAGGTAATAGAGATCCCTCAAATAGATTTTTTTTATTTCTGCAGGTTTATAATAGAATAGATATAATAGAATTAAAGACCCTAAAAATAATGTTTAAAGCAAAGAACAGATCATTACCAGAACATTTACAAAGCTTGTTTAAACTGGAGGAAGGGGATAAAACAGACTGAAGCTTGATTTTAAACATACATTTGCAAGGCTAAGCTTAAAACAAATGTGTATTTCTGTTGCAGGTGTAAAATTATGGCATTCACAAAGCAAGGAATTGAAAAGTTGTACAAGTATGTCTCAGTTTAAGAAAATGTTTAAAAAAGAAAAGATAAGTATCTACAAAAAAGAAGAAGGAGAAAAAAGAAAAAGATAGATAGACGAGTGGTGTCTACTGTTATTTTGTTGTTTGTTTTGTTTTTTTGACACTACTATGTTTCATCATCTTTAATATTTTGAAACAGAGAATAATACTGGTGTTGAAGTAAGCCAATAAAATTATAACAACAGAGAGGGGCAGGTACTAAGTTGTCTTCATCCTGCTCCTTTTCATTCATGGTGAAAATGTGTACACAATGTATATGTGCAACTATGTGAGAATGTACAGACCATGAATGAAATAAATCGAAAATGAAATGAAAATGCTTTATAGTGTGTTACGGTATGCTTATTGTTATAAAGCATTATGAGTGTTTAGAACTATAGTTATACAGTGCTATAACTGCATTATGACTCATTATAAGTATAGTTATAATGCGTTATAGAGATAGGGGTCAAATTAAGTGTTACCAAATTCAAATTAAATGAAACTAAACAACAACGTAGATGAAGAAATGACCAGTTTATTCTGACATCACTGATGACATCACGGTTGTTTTTATAGTTTCCTGTTTGTGTTGAAGCTGCGGATCGTCACGGTTACAGAGAATTTCATCTGCAGCTTCGAGTGGATCAGGGTCACAGCGGGGAGCGGCTCGTCGCCACCCAATAACAACAACAACCGTCAAACCTGGAAATCAACCAGGAAGCAGCTACGCACGGTCTCAGCCAATCAGACCTCAGATATGTGTGTGTGTGTGTGTGTGAGTGTGTGTGTGTGTAAGTGTGTGTGTCTAAAGAGAAAAGAGAGGGAGGATAAAGGAGATTAAGAGAGTGAAAGAGAGAGGTGTCTGTTTCACAACGACACAATGATGAAAGACTCTCTCCCCAACCGTCCAGGAAATAATAATAATAATAATAATAATAATAATAATAATAATAATAATAATAATAATAGTAAAAAGCAGCTTTATGGCGCCAGCATGTGGGAAAACCAGTTAATATTTAATGTCGTTACTGTAATAAACCACTTCCTGGTTGGTGACTGTAATAACTGATTACTGTAAAGTGAATGAGCCGATTGTTTAAATAAAGTTTCAAAACAAAATATCAAAACATGGACATGAAAACAGATTTATGACCCAGGAGGAGCAGAGGATCATGGGAAACACTGGAGGGAGAGGAGGGGGGGGGGGGGCTAATAGAGTAATAGAGGAGGAGGGATATTATGACTCATGTCTAATCTGCTACTAATACTGTGTGTGTGTGTGTGTACGTGTGTGTGTGTGTGTGTGTGTGTGTGTGTGTGTGTGTGTGTGTCGTTCCCCCCTCCCTCTTGTTATTGTTTTATGTCGACTTAAGTGTGTGTGTTTGTGTGTGTGTTGTGTGTGAAGCCCTTGACGGTGATAAAGTCATAAACGCATGTTGTTTACATATGAGAAGAGGTTGCAGGTCAGAGTGTGTGTTAGTGTGTGTTAATGTGTGTTAGTGTGTGTTAGTGTGTGTTGCAGACTGCTCACAATGTATAAACATAACAAAGTTTAACTGATGTTTTATTATACTTCTGTAAATTTGAGATTAAAGTTAATGGAGATTATAATGTGTTAATGTAATATCTGCAAATCTGTAGCCTATAATATATCTATGCTGTATATAAATGTACATATATATTGAGTTCTTCTCTATGACATATGTGTAAAATTGAAATGTATAAAAGTAAAATAAAAAGCTCATTTGTCAAAATGAAACATTGAACCTGATCAAAATTGGAACAACCTCACATATTAACATGTTTCCTCCATATAAATCTGTATGTTTATGTTTATGTAGCTCTGTGTTTGTTTATATTGTCACATATGTCTCCATCTTAAAGGGATAGTTCAACATTTTGGCAAATTGGCCCATTGCCATAATCCCTATAGTCTTATAGCAGTAGGTTCGTTACCTTTAATTGTCGGTGGAAGCTGTTTTTAGAACGGCGGAGCAGAGCCGTGAGCTGCTCAGAGCTACGCTACGGAGGCTCATTATGGGATTTCTTGGTTTCCCTCATCAAACTCATCAAATACACAATCCAACAACTCCACAACGCTCTGGTGGACAAGTTGTGAGCTGCACATTCACCACGCTATGAGATAATAACACAACGTTACCAGACAGAGTTGTTTTAGGGGGAAATTCATGCAAAACCACTGATGCGCGTTGCCTTCAGGGACAGTTTTTCATCAACAGTCTCTGTATTTCCCTCTAAAACAACTCTGTGTGGTAACGTTGTGTTATTATCTCATAGCGTGGTGAATGTGCAGCTCACAACTTGTCCACCAGAGCGTTGTGGAGTTGTTGGATTGTGTGACTATGGGGATTATGGCAATGGGCCAATTTGACAAAATGTTGGACTATCCCTCTAAAGCCTGTTAATACTGTATATGTTGAAATTATAAACAGAATGTAAATATAGGTCAACATTAAACATGTAGAGTTGTATATGTGTTTTAATAAACCTGCAAATATAAACTAAATATGTGTTTAATTGAATATATTGTGAACTTGTTTGGCTGCAACATGAACAAACTTAATATAAGTGACACGTTTAAAGCTGCAGGCGGTCCAGTCAGAGGAACTCGATGCTGTTGGATCAGATCCTAGACTCCGTGTGTTATCAGCTCCGTGTCTCTGACCTGCAGCTCTGGACTTCGTTTCTGTTTGTCTGTTGCTGGACGATGAGAAGTCAGTTACTATTTCTGAGAATCTCCCCCCTCCTCCTCCTGCTCCCCCTCCTGCTCCTCCCCTTCCTCACCCTCCCCTCACTCTCTCAAACACAGTAATAACAGAAATCGTCTGTTAAACCACTAACTTGTCTTGTTTGTGCATAAAACACCTCACTGCAAAAACTCAAAATCTTTCCAAGAATATTTGTCTTATTTCTTGTCAAAATGTCTCAATTCTAGTCAAAACTAATCTCTTTCCACTTTAAATAAGACTCATCACCTAAAAATCAACTTGTTTTTAGATCATTTTCACTTGTTTCAACCTAATTTTCACTTGAAATAAGTAGAAAAATCTGCCAGTGAAAGGAAGTTTTTTGTGCTTCTAATAAGGAAGAAAAACTTGCTCCACTATCAGATTTTTCTACTCGTTTTAAATGTAAATAGACTTGAAATAAGTAAAAAGTGTCTAAAAACAAGCTACTATATAACTATTTATGTATATGTATATGTATAAATATACATATTTTAGGTATAATGAGATTTTTATTGACTAGAAATGACATTTTGACTAGAAATAAGACAAATATTCTCGGTAAGATTTTGAGTTTTTGCAGTGCTTAACCTGTTCTGAGGTATTTTTGCAGCAGTGACGGATGTTTTCATACTGTATAGCGGCGACGTTCAGCCGTTTCCATGGAGACGGTCTGTTTGCTGATGTGTGATGTCTGTTTTGTTTCACTCCTGTCGATCACCTCACCTCACTTCACTTCACCTTAATTTTTTTTATCTTTATGGGCCTACTTTAAGGGCTTTTGCAGCAGTGACAGAGGTTTTGCAGCAATCTACCGTTTCCATGGAGACGGGTTTGTTTCACCCTTCACCTCAGCTTTCTGTTGCACACAAAACACCTTAACTTTTCTACTTAAGGCTCAATTTCTTCTGACTTCTGCTCTTTAAGGGGTCAGAGTGCAGAAAAACTCCTTAAGTTTTCTACTTCACTTTGACAATTTAAGGTTTAATTATTTATTTTCTCCTCAAAGATGAGTGAGTTAGCTACTAAAGGGGTTTTGAATGCAAGAATGTTGTAGGATTTTGGACTTCATTTCAAAACTGGCTGTTATCTAAACACATATTACTTTGCCCCCATTAAATTGGATGTCGATCAAGGTTGGAAAAGAACTTGGACTTTAAAAAAAAAAAAAAAACATTTCATCAACAGATGTAAATACCTCATAGTGAAACCCCACATCAAAGGATGGATAAACAAACTCAGAATGTAGGCTATAAAAAATCTTTGCATTACATGAAAAGCAAAAATGCCCTAAGGTTATTTTCTTTGCTGGACTTATTTACTATTGTGGACTGAGACCCTCACGGTCTCTTTTCTTTTTCTTTCTGTTCTTGATTGGTCAAGATAGCTGATTCAACACTGTGCATTTATCTATTACCAACGTGCCTTTAATGTTTTTATTTTGAAGATACTTCAATAAAAAATGTTTTAAAAAAGAAGAAAAAAAAGCTACTAAAGGGGAGTTTGTAGAAACTCTTAAAGGTTAATAGGTAGAGAAAGTTAATTTCCATGGTAACCAGGTGAACAGTCTCTGGTTGCTGAAGTTTAATGGGAAGTTTTCAATAAACTCTTTGTTTAAGGAAAATCTTAAGATGTTTTTCTACTTCCTGTTTACACCCACAGAGAGAGAGAGAGAGGATGGACCTGCTGCCCTCTGATACTCGATCGTCCGTTACTTCAGGAGCCAACTGCCCCCCCACCCCCTCCTCTCCTCCTCCTCCTCCCCCCGTCTCACTGAGCTCTGTTGTGTTTTTAAACTGCAGATTAAAACAACAGGCACAACACAGAGACACAACTACAACAAACTCCCACAAGTCTGTGTGTGTGTGTGTGTGAGCGGAGATAAAAATAAAAAATAAAAAAAGCACCATGGAAACGGTGCTGCAGCTTCAATCAGGACCAGAAGGAGGAGGAAGAAGGAGAAGGAGAAGGAAGAAGGAGAAAGAGGAGGAGAATAGAAGGAGAAGGAAGAAGGAGAAGGAGGAGGAAGAAGGAGGAGGAGGGAGGAGAAGGAGGAGGAAGAAGGAGAAGGAGAAGGAAGAAGGAGAAGGAGGAGGAAGAAGGAGAAGGAAGAAGGAGAAGGAGGAGGAAGAAGGAGAAGGAAGAAGGAGAAGGAGGAAGAAGGAGAAGGAAGAAGAAGGAGGAGGAGAAGGAGAAGGAGGAGGAAGAAGGAGAAGAAGGAGGAGAAGGAGGAAGAAGGAGAAGGAGGGAGAAGGAGAAGGAGAAGGAGGAGGAGGAAGGAGAAGGAGAAGCAGCAGCTCTAAGGTCTCGTCACAACAAACTCAGGTTTAATTTAACCTGAACATAAATTAACCAGAAGGAGACGTGGCCTTTACACACTCACTACAGCTCCTCGTGTCTGTGTGTGTGTCTGTGTGTGTGTGTGTGTGTGTGTGTGTGTGTGTGTGTGTGTGTGTGTTAGTGTGTGTGTGTGCAGAAGGCCAACGACCTCTGGATCGTCGGCCGCCATCGACCTCGTCTGGGTTCAGGATCTGGTTTCTATTTCTGTCGCTGCAGCTCGTTCCTTCTAGGAAGACGAAACTTCACACTCACTGTTTGGACTCTGCATTTAGAAGCTGAGCACACACACACACACACACACACACACACAGAGACACACACACACAACGTGAGCTGAGTGTGCAGTGTGTGTAGTGTGCAGTGTGTAGTGTGTGTTTGTGTGAAGTCTGAACCAACTCAGACGCACAAACATCAGAGTCACAGTAGAAACTTTACACAGCGACTGCACTTTGCACATGTCAGACCCATGAGGACTCAGCAGAGTTCCTGCAGCAGCCATAGCTACTTGTTTATTTATAATTTACATCACGTCATTTATAACATATATAGGCCCATATATTATATACTTACTTATATATATTCTCATACCAAAAGTTGTTTTCTTATCTTATCTTACACAGTAGAAACAGGTTGATCGGTAGAAATACAGTGACACAGCATCAACTGTGGATTTTACACATACCAAAGCAAAAATAAGATGTTATATGTTATATTAGAATGGGACATTTCATATATGTCTCGACTATATAAATGGATATTTTTAATACATAATTTGACATATAAATCATCTATAGAACTATTTATGCCTATAACAGATGTGTATTTTTCATAGACCTGTAATATGTATATGATAAAATGTCACTAAGGGCCGGATTTACTAAGATCCCAGATAGCGGGCGCTATATTGTTTGCGCACGCTATAATATTGCGAGTTTGGTTAGTGCACGCAAAACAGGTGATCTACTAAGAGTAACCCGCTAAATGAAAACACGTGCAAACCGCAATATGTAAATGAGGGTTTTGCGCGTGGTAATCGTTTCCGCCATGGAGAGAGTGGACAGAGAGCTGGGCGGACGAAGGGACAGAATGACATTTGATCCGATGCATAATGACAGCATGTGTGTTCATCTCTCTCGCGCTCTGTTTAGATAAATAAACACAAATCGCTACAGGGCCCAACTCGTCATATAGTGACGAACAGGCAGCAGCTGCAGCGACAATCACACACCTATAACGTGTGTGTGTGCCGCCCATGATCGAGTGGATTAATTAATAGAGAGCTCAGGTGGGACACACGGATCTAAACACTCTGACCACTGACCAGAGGGATCAAAGACGGGTGAAGGCAGCGGTGACGTGTCTCAGTCCGGGACCGGACAGGTGTCACTGAGAGTCGGAGCTGAGCAGTCAGGTACTGGAGAGGAGAGGAGAGGAGAGGAGCGCACTGCAGGACAGACGTGCCCCGTGCGTAACGGCGCGTAAATGACTTTTAACACGGCTGAAAAACTGTTACAGAATTACCCAGACGTGAGGAAATGCAGAGATGTAAGATCACGGGGCTCTGACAGGTATCAAATCAATAAACACATACGTTTTCACAAAGTTGTATCAGTTAGTACATGGTTTTCAGACGTGGTGAATAAAGACGCAAAAACAGCCACCGCAATCTCTTCCTGGTTTGGTAAATCACATTGCACACGCTAAATAAATCTATTTGCATCTACTCCTCCCAGTATTTTTGCGCGTTCTGGTTGAAACGCCCATATTTACATATTCATCAAGGCAAACACGCTAAATGGATCGCACGTGCTATTCTGCCCGTGTGAGGGACGCAATCCTCGGTGCGTCCGGTTAGTAGATCAGGTTCCACATGTGTTTGCGCGTGCAATCACGTTTGCACACGTTTTAATACACGCAAACCTTTAGTAAATCCGGCCCTAAGAGTATGTAGGCCTATGTGTCAAATGTTTGGTTTAGTTTAGTTTAGCTTAGCTTATCTTAGTTTAGTTTAGTGTAGCTTAGCTTAGCTTAGCTTAGCTTGGTTTAGCTTATCTTAGCTTAGTTTAGTTTAGCTTAGCTTAGCTTAGCTTAGTTTAGTTTAGTTTATCTTAGCTTAGTTTATCTTAGTTTAGTTTAGTTTAGCTTAGCTTAGCTTAGCTTAGCTTAGCTTAGCTTAGTTTAGTTTAGCTTATCTTATCTTATTTTAGCTTATTTTAGCTTAGCTTAGCTTAGCTTAGTTTAGTTTAATTTAGTTTAGTTTAGTTTAGTTCGGTCTTTTAACTTGTGGACTCAAGTAGCCTACACACACAGATAAACAACAATATATAGGTCCACATATAGGCTATGATTTAGGCTAAATATAAATAAACAAAAAACAATAATTATTTCTTTCCCCCTCTAAGTAGCCTATAAAAATCCCAAACATCGGATTTTATTAATAAAAATCCTCCTATTTATGTTTAGCCTATATTAAGACATAAATCCAAACCAAAGCCCATTGACACGTGTTGTTCATATCATAAATGTAAATATATAGGCTATATGAATTTGTATAAAATGGATAAGTAAGAAAATGTTCACAGATAAATGGTTTATATGTTGTTTTATTTAGTTTGCATGTGTAAATTAAACCTCCAGTGTGAAGTTAAAGGAGATTTTAACCTGAGAGTCTCTGGAGGCTGAGTGGGTGTAGGAGACTCTCCCTCTAGTGGTCTGGACAGGAACTGCAGCTTCTCTTACAGCAGCTGCAGCTCAGTGACAAGACTCACCTGAGCTCAGACTCACCTGAACGTACACAGCGTTACCAAAGTAAACAAATAAACAAACAAAAACAAACAGACACAGGCGTCCTCAGTGTTCACACACACACACACACACACACAGAAACATCTGTTAATGTACAGTTGCTACATGAGCTGAATAAACACACACTTCAGTCATTCACAGGGATTCGTTCCGCTGATCACAGTACATTACAGTGTGTGGGTGTGTGTGTGTGTGGGTGTGTGTGTGTGTGTGTGTGTGTGTGTGTGTGTGTGTGTGTGTGTGTGTGTGTGTGGGTGTGGACGGTGATGTATGGCTGCAGCAGAAATGTTCGCTACGTTTGGTATGTGAATGAACCAGATGACCTGCTGCTGCCTTTACACACACAGAGACACACACAGAGACACACACACAGACACACACACACACACACACACACACAGATGTGCACGTCATCGTTTTCACAGACTTTGTCAAGCAGGTGTTTATGTTTGTTCTATGTTCTGTGTGTTTAATTATTACTGGATTATTTATTGATTTTAGATAGATAGATAGATAGATAGATAGATAGATAGATAGATAGATAGATAGATAGATAGATAGATAGATAGATAGATAGATAGATAGATAGATAGATAGAACGGTATATAGATAGATAGATAGAAAATAATTCCATTAACTCCCTGCCTATGCACTGTAGTTTGACAAATATTATGTCACCCATCATAATATGTTGTTGTTGTATGCTGGTTTTAAGTCAAAAAACATACAAAGTAGGTTAATTGGCAAGCAAGCCAACATGTTTGTAAAACTAGATAGATAGATAGATAGATAGATAGATAGATAGATAGATAGATAGATAGATAGATAGATAGATAGATAGATAGATAGATAGATAGATATACTATAATAAGTTATATAACATATAATAATGTATAATATACACACATAGTCATAATGAGACATAAAAGAACAAAAAAAGAGACAGATTTCATAACTGATAATTAATAAAGACACTTCTTATTGTGTTTTCTCTATGAATTCAGTGACTTCATGTGAGACGACCTTTGACCTTTAAACTCTGAGCAACATTACAACACCTCAGCTGAAACTGAGCAGCGTGTGTGTGTGTGTGTGTATGTTCACACTGAGCAACATACACATGTCTGTGCCTGCACACACACACACACACACACACACGCTGCAGAGTGTGTAGCTGCAGGCGGTTACAGTACGTACTGTACCACATCATGTTGTAATGTGTGTTATCTAATCACAGCTCAACTCCTCCTGTCACATGATCACCGTGTTGATGTTTGGAGCAATTAATTCACTCTGTTTATGACCTGAAATCATCAATGAGCTGAAGTTACACTGATCTGAGTCCTAGTGTCGTCGTAGTAACAGGAAGTCTGTGTGTGTTTTATCACAACTGTCATGTGTTGTTTTTCCTTCAGGTTTCTTTTACCAAATTCTGCGTTCATAACAACTCGGAAGTCTGAAAAAAAATGAGCTCTGAGTTGTCAAAGATGAATTCTAACTGGGAAATGACAGGTTGGAAACTCAGGTATCATCTCAGAGCTCCGACTTTCCAACTTGACGTCACGACAACAGCAAAACATGGCTGCCTTCGTCTTAAACGGTTAGAATTTAAGCATTTTAAGTTATTTGTTTAGGTTTTAATGCATATTTTTTGTGTATTATTGCAGTATACATTTGTCTTAAAGGACAATTCCGGGCAAATTCCTAACTCGGGGCTGTATGTTCCTGACATTTTAGCTCTAAAAGAAGGAATCTGAAGATTTTCAGTTTAATGTCTCCTGTTTTGCGGTAGTTGCGTCTGTCCCCGCATCGCCACGGCAGCGATGAATGGGAGTGGATGTAAGTTCTGCTGCTTAGGCTGTTTCCATCCCTCAAAGCCACAGACAGCGTCAGATGGAGACTCAAACATGAACCCAGAAGTTTATTTACTTCAAACAAGCCGACATGTTTGTAAAACTAGATCTAATTCAAAGTCTGGCGGAGTCGAGACCCAAGTTGACGCTCGGTGTGTTCAGGTGCAGTGGGAAAGTTCCTGTTTGTGTCATAAACACAGGAATATCAACTCTTTACTTGCTTCAAGTAAAAAAAACTTCTCGGTGCATGTTTGAGTCTCCATCTGACGCTGTCTGTGGAAAAAAATGAACACTTGAAGCAAGTAAAGAGTTGATATTCCTGTGTTTATGACACAAACGGGAGCTTCCGACTGCACCTGAACACACCGAGCATCAACTTGGGTCTCTGGGAGACTTTGAATTAGATCTAGTTTAACAAACATGTCGGCTTGCTTGAAGTAAATAAACTTCTTGGTGCATGTTTGAGTCTCCATCTGACGCTGTCTGTGGCTTTGAGGGATGGAAACAGCCTAAACAGCAAAACTTCAATCCGCTCCCATTCATCGCTCTCATTCATCACTCCCATTCAGATTCCTTCTTTTAGACCTAAAATGTTAGAAACATACAGCCCCCAGTTGAATTCACCTGGAATTGTCCTTTAATATGTAAACTTGTCACCAGCAACAAAACTAAAAGGTCCGATGTGAACACACCTTAAGACAAGACATGAGTGTGTGTGTGTTCCAGATGTCATCTCAGCTGTTTCTCCATCAGAAGTTTTAATCAGATCGTCAGACAATCTACTTCCTGTTTACACTGGCTCACACACACCCAGAGTGATTACTCTCAGGTATGTGTAGGTGTGTGTGTGTGTGTGTGTGTGTGTGTGTGTGTGTGTTATCAGGTGCGTCACACAGCGAGTCAGAACTGGGAGCTGAGTCGACCTCATCAACCTTTTACTTTGAGAAACAAAACAGAGTGATAGTTGTTGTTGATGATGGTGGCGGTGGCGGCCATCTTGGACTGTGGGCCTGTTTCCTGCTGAGACACGTTCATGGCTGTTTCCACGGTGACATGAGCAGCTGATAAAGTTATATAGTACAACATAAAAACTTTATTATAATGTCGTAAAAACTCATTGATCCAAACAATAAAACAATAAAAACTAGAAGCTGTTAATAAACAAACTGAACCGCAGCTTGATTATGACACACACACACAAACACACACACACACACTCATGCACACACACGTCTTCAAGGAGCGGCTGTAAACATTACTGTAACACACACACACACACACACAGAGTTTACACAGCAGCAGCCTCAGGGTCCAGTCTGCGCTCTGATTGGCCGGCTGCTCCTCTCTTCCTGCGACGCCATTGGCTGCTATAGGAGCTGGAAATACTGGAAATGTGTTGGCTGCATGTGCTGTGGTCGTTCTGCTGCACACACACACACACACACACACACACACACACACACACACACACACACACTGTAGGGAAGTTACAGAGATGTTTTGAGTTTCAGAAGTAAAAGTATCTCATGTTAATGCAATGCTTGTGCAATTTTGCTAATAGTTTATGTTTATGAATTACTTCTTTTTTATATCTATGTTGAGTTTAAGTTATTTTATTTTTATTTTTTATTGGTTTTTAAGCAATAAAAAGAAAGACAGACAAATGTACAGGATGATCTTTAAAGGTTGAGTTCATCTATATTACAATAAAAGACCTCATCTCATGACATATCCACTATATAATGTACAATACACATATAAACACTATATACACTATATAATATACAACTAATGATACTACTATAACTACCACTACTAATAATAATAATAATATTTGCTGATAAACTGTTAATAACAGCTGAGTAGACTGTTTTTGAGACGCTGCTGTACCACCATCTGCCACAGGGGGGCAGCACCAGTACATGATATATATATATATACATATTGTATGTAGGAGCTATATAAAGTCTACATCTGTGTGTGTGTGTGTGTGTGTGTGTGTGTGTGTGTGTGTGTGTGTGTGTGTGTGTGTGTGTGTGTGTGTCTGTGTCTGTGTGTGTGTGTACATCATTCTTGTGTCATTTCTTGGAAACTCTTGACTGATGTTGTGGCTGCTACAGTTACACTCTGTTATGTAACATGTTAAAACATGTGGAGGCAGTGTGTATAGTGTGTAGTGTAGTGTGTGTGTGTGTGTGTGTGTGTGTGTAGTGTGTAGTATATGCATGTCTTTGTATTGTTGTGAGGACACGACTCCAAAAGGCCTTAGCGAGGGTTCAGACCTGGATCAAGGTTCAGGTTTTGTTTAGAGTCAAACTACCAGGTGAAGTGTTTTGATCCAAAGGTTTTAGAAAAAGAACTTAAAGGGATAGTTCAACATTTTGTCAAATTGGCCCATTGCCATAATCCCTATAGTCATAGCAGTAGGTTTGTTACCTTTAATTGTCGGTGCAAGATGTTTTTAGAACGGCGGAGCAGAGCCGTGAGCTGCTCAGAGCTACGCTACGGAGGCTCATTATGGGATTTCTTGGTTTCCCTCATCAAACTCATCAAATACACAATCCAACAACTCCACAACGCTCTGGTGGACAAGTTGTGACCTGCACATTCACCACGCTATGAGATAATAACACAACGTTACCAGACAGAGTTGTTTTAGAGGGAAATACAGAGACTGCTTGATGAAAAACTGTCCCTTTGCATGAATTTACCTATAAAAATCTCATTATACTTAAAATAAGACTCATCACATTAAAAGTAGCTTGTTTTTAGACACGTTTTATTTCTTTCAAGCAGATTTTCACTTAAAACAAATAGAAAAATCTGATAGTGGAGCAAGTTTTTCTTCCTTATTACAAGCACAAAACAACTTGCTTTCACTGGCAGATTTTTCTACTCATTTCAAGTGAAAATTAGTTTGAAACAAGTGAAAATGATCTAAAAACAAGTTAATTTTTAGGTGATGAGTCTTATTTTTAGTGGAAAAAGATTAGTTTTGACTAGAAATTAGACATTTTGACAAGAAAGAAGACAAATATTCTTGGAAAGATTTTGAGTTTTTGCTGTGAATTAAAACGGAGACTAAGACCAAATAAAAACTGGAGCTGAAATAAAAAAGCAAACTGAAAAACTAAATAAAAATCAAAACTATAATGAACATTTTAAAACTATAATGACCTTGGTCAGAGCTGAATGTGAACATAGATTGTGTCTGTGCAGCTTTAATGTGAGTTTGTCAGAATAAACTCTGAGCGAAGTGAGAACACGACGACGTCTCTGCAGACAAATCTGAGTTTTCTGACGTGAAGGACGAACTTGAAAACAGGTTGAGATGAATTCAGACCAACACAATGTGTGCGCTCCGACCTCAGGGTCACTGCTGCTGCTGCTGCTGCTTCTCCCTCCACGGCGCTGTGATTCACGGCGGCGGTGGATGTGGAGGAGAAGTGACTGCTCTCCTTGATAAGTTTTACAAGCTGCTCTCAAAGCCTGTTTCATCTGAATGTATAAATCTGTGTGAGTGGCAGTAAACACGTCACATAAAGGAGCGAGTGAAGCAGCTGATGGCTCGGGCAGCTGGCCAGATGTTTACTGAGGAGCTCACACAGTCTCCAGGTGTCTGAGCTGAAGGTTACACACCATTTCATTACAGGAAGCACGTGAGATTTATATAAAAAGCTCCGGATATATAAAGGTAGATGTTTGTGTTAAAGCTCCTTCAAAATAAAGGTAGATGTTAGTATTGTAGCTCCTTCAAAATAAAGGTAGATGTTAGTATTATAGCTCCTTCAAAATAAAGGTAAATGTTTGTGTTAAAGCTCCTCCAAAATAAAGGCAGATGTTTGTGTTAAAGCTCCTCCATAATAAAGGTAGATGTTTGTGTTAAAGCTCCATACAGTATAAAGGTAGATGTTTGTGTTAAAGCTCCATACAGTATAAAGGTAGATGTTTGTGTTAAAGCTCCATACAGTATAAAGGTAGATGTTTGTATTAAAGCTCCATACAGTATAAAGGTAGATGTTTGTGTTAAAGCTCCATACAGTATAAAGGTAGATGTTTGTATTAAAGCTCCATACAGTATAAAGGTAGATGTTTGTGTTAAAGCTCCATACGGTATAAAGGTAGATGTTTGTGTTAAAGCTCCTTCAAAATAAAGGTAGATGTTTGTGTTAAAGCTCCTTCAAAATAAAGGTAGACGTTTGTATTAAAGCTTCAACAACTTTGCTGGATTCGGTTTCTCTGGGTGTTTTATTCTGAAATCTTCTCTTTTTTTAAATTGGATCACTTTAGAAAACAGTCAGCCAATCAGAAGAGAGACTCAGAGGCTCCTCCTCCTCACTCTTGATTGGCTGATTGGATCCATTCTCTTCTGAAGATCAAAAACATCCCAGATGTGACGTCCTCTGATTCTTTTGGATGATCTGTATCAGAGATTTGAAAACATGCCAAACACTGATTCATTTTCTGGTTGTAAATGTTTTGTTTTGTTTTGTTTTTTTCAAAATAAAATTTCATGTTTAAAACTTTTATTGTGAAAGCCCAGATCACACCTGAGCAGGTGAGTCATCACCTGTCAGTCAGGTGGACCAGGAGGCTGGAAATGAAGAAGCAGAAACTCATGTTGATGTATGTAAACCACTGTATGTATTGATGAGCGCTGCCTCCTATTGGATGAGGAGTGAAACTGCCACAGTGACTCAGGGGCAGTGAAGCGCCACCGCCGCCTGGTGGAGCAAACAGGAACTGCAGGACGGGGGTGAACCAGGTTAAAGGTGGAAAAGAAACAAAACAAAACTGGAGAACATTTTTGTTTTTAAGGTTGCCGAACTTGCCGTGGCTACAGATGCTGTGAAAAAAATGGAAAACAGGAACACTCTCCTTGTCCTTTTTCTTCTTTTTCTCTTCCTTCTCCTTCTTCCTTTTTCTTCTTTTTCTCCTCCTTCTCCCTTTTCTCCCTCTTCTCCTTCTCCTTTTTCTTCTTTTTCTCCTTCTCCTCCTTCTCCTTTTCCTCCTTCTTCTCCCTCTCCCTTTTCTTCTTTTTCTCCTTCTTCTCCTTTTTCTTCTTTTTCTCCTTCTCCTTTTTCTCCCTGTCCCTTTTCTTCTTTTTCTCCTTCTTCTCCTTTTTCTTCTTTTTCTCCTCCTTCTCCTTTATCTCCTTTTCTTCTTTTTCTCCTCCTTTTTCTCCTTCTCCTTTTTCTCCTTGTCTTATTTCTTCTTTTTCTCCTTATTCTCCTTTTTCTCCCTTTTCTCCTTCTCCTTTTTCTTCTTTTTCTCCTCCTTCTCCTTTTTCTCCTCCTCCTCCTTTTTCTCCCTCTCCATTTTCTTCTTTTTCTCCTTCTTCTCCTTCTCCCTTTTCTTCATTTTCTCCTTCTTCTCCTCCTCCTTCTCCTTTTTCTCCTTCTCCTTTTTCTTCTTTTTCTCCTTCTTCTCCTTCTCCTATTTCTTCTTTTTCTCCTCCTTCTCCTTTATCTCCTTCTTCTCCTTTTCTTCTTTTTCTCTTTCTCCTTCTTCTCCTTTTTCTTCTTTTTCTCCTTCTCCTTTTTCTTTTCCTCCTTCTTCTTGTTTTACAGCGGCGGCTCGTTCCTCCATCACGTTGCATCTTCTTCATCGTTGTCCAGTCAGTCGTCGTCTGCGTCGCCGTCGCCGGGTCGATGGCCGTGAGACGGGGCTGATGGGTAACGAGACGAGGGGGTGAATCATGGCGCTAACACACACACACACACACCTTTATGCTCACATTCATGAATTCACTAATTCCCCCTCAGGCAAAACTCACACTCAGGTTTTCACAACATGAACATATTCACAAAGGCAATTACGTGAAGCACACACACACACACACACACACACACACACACACACATGACTGATGCTGCGTTCAAAACAACTCAGAGGTCGGAATTCAAAACAACTCGGAAATTTCTGACTTCCGACATCTTTGCGTTCACGCTGCAGGAACTCGGAAGAGAAAAAACATGGATACCTGAAGGAAGTTTGGCATGTTGTGGCTCATCGTTGAAAATACGGAAAATAAATGCAGCAGCAAATGATGTTTATTATGGAGACGCACATATAACGTTATAGCCGTTTATAAAACAGAAAGGTGAAATCCGGCGATCTGATTGGTTGTTAACCGTGGTATAATGAGCATATACCACGGCTACTATTCTAAAGCCTTATCACAGCGTAGGCTATCACTCCGCCTCAGGCAACGTATGACTGGTATGAATGGAAGTTGTTGTCATGTATCCATGACAACGGACTGTTGCAGTCCGTAGCAAAAGACAGTTGATGTTTTTACGATGTTAAAAAACTGACTAAAGTAGTTGAATTGACGTGTTTAAGGTGAACTTTCACCTCCAGAGGGTTAACAATGGTAGAGGGGACTGAGCAGTGACAGAGGAAAAGACCAGATGCAGAACTACTAGGAGCTAACGTCTGGAGAGGTGGGACTAGTTTTTCCACAGTGAGGCTATTTTATTGGATAATATGTATTTCTGGTTGAATAAAACTACATGAAATTGATTGCGTATCCCTCTTTCATATTTCCTTTATTGGTAACCGTTTTATAAATGCTTCGCGTCGGGCCGAACAACGCCCCTTAGCCGTGGTGTAATGAGCATATACCACGGACTGGAGTGATATGTTGCTTAAATAACCGTTAAACGTTATTTCCGTTACATACGAGGAACCACAATTTCACACAATACAACAATCACAGCTTAATATAAACGTATTTCATATAGGCTACTGCAATAATACACAAAAATATGCATTAAAACCTCAACAAATAACTTAAAATGTCTAAATTCTAACCGTTTAAGACGAGGGCCGCCATGTTTTGATGTTGTCGTGACGTCAAGTCGGAAAGTCGGAGCTCTGAAATGATACCCGAGTTTCCGACCTGTAATTTCCGAGTTCCACGCCGTTCAATTTGTTTTCGACGACCCTGAGCTTGTTTTGTCCGACTTACGAGATGTCTTGAACGCAGCATGAAGCTCCTCGTTTTCAGGTTTTGAGGTTTACTCAATAAAAACTTTTATTTCCTTTTAAAATTTAATTTTGAGAACTGAGGGGGCGTGGCCTCTTTGATTGACAGGTGGAGAGGAAATGAGTTACCAAAATAAAAGACTGACAAACATAAATTATCACAATAAGTTACAATACGTCTGTTTTTATTTGTCGAAAACAGGGAAAAATAACGAGCTGTTGACACGGAGATGTACAGTAAACACACACATATGCAGGATGACTCACACACACACACACACACACACACACACACAGACTTGCAGCTGACTTGACAAATTTCTCTCTGATCTGGATTCGTCTGCCTCAGTGTGTCACATTGGAAACACACACACACACACACACACACACACCCACACAGTAAGCGACCATGCGTGTAGTTCAGATGGCTGATGTGACAAATGTACGTGATGTGTGTGTGTGTGTGTGTGTGTGTGTGTGTGTGTGTGTGTGTGTATAGCCGTCTGTCTCTTCTCATCGCACAGATTCGATGCTTCTGCTCTCAGATTCATTTCTGTCAGTTTCTAACATCTGAGTTTGGATGAAGCCTCAGTGTGTGTGTGTGTCTGTGTGTGTCTGTGTGTGTGTGTTCATGTGTGAATATTCCCCCATGTGTTTGTGTGTCGTTTGTACAGGAAGCCTCCCGTCTGTCCCTCCAGAATAAAAGACTTTAACAGCCACTGGACGTTCATGATCCAGGAGAAGATCTAAAAAAACCCATCTCAGTGTAGTTTTCCATCTCCTCTCTCTCTCAGCTTCTCTCTGGAGCTCTAGAAACAACAGGTCGGTGTCTGTCAGCCAATCAGAAGAGAGGAGGGGGCTCTGAGTCTCGCTTCTGATTGGCTGACTGTTTTCTAAAGTGATCCAATAAAAAAAAAAGTAGTAGATAGAGTAGATTTCAGAAGAAAACACTCAGAGAAACCAAATCCTGCAAAGTTGTTGGATGGTGTTGTCCAGGTGGTGGTGAGGGGGCGGGGCTTAGTTGTGACATCACAAAGTGACAGGAAGTCCTGACGGCTGGTTTTAAAGCAGAAGTAAGTGGCCCCGTCGTTTTGGCTAATGCTGCGTTCCAGGCAGGCTTTTGAAATTGTAAATTACAGCTTCAAGTCACAACTTACGACTTTGTAGCGTTCCAGGCAACCCACTCGTGTTTTTCCGACCTGTTTTACCGGTGAAAGTCACTATAATGGCCACTCGTAACTTCTGACCCGTGAACTCGTACCAGATCGAACTGGTACCACTTCACGGTCGGAAAAATACGAGTTTCCTTGAACGCACCATAACAGTCCTCGTCCCTACGTCGCCACATTCACGGCGTCCCTTGGCTGCACACACATGCCGTTCTCTCTCCTCATTGGATAAAAACTGTAGGATACGAGAAAAGTTTTCTCCTCGGCTCAGAGCAGAGCAGAGTGACTGACAGACCCGTGTTTCAGACCAAACACTCTATGTAAGTGATTGCTGTCGGAAGATACAACTATTTAAGACTTATATTAACACAAATATATCACTTACTTCTGCTTTAAGGCTCAGTTTCTGAATACAGGCTGTGTGCATTTCTCTGTGGACTGAGGCTTTGATACTTTCACAGTATTAATATAGAACCTAGAGCTGCTTTATAATCACACTACACATGGACATCTACCTTTATACTGTATGGAGCTTTAATACAAACATCTACCTTTATACTGTATGGAGCTTTAACACAAACATCTACCTTTATACTGTATGGAGCTTTAACACAAACATCTACCTTTATACTGTATGGAGCTTTAACACAAACATCTTTATTTTCATTAACGACTTATTTAGTGATTTAGTTTAATGGGAACACAGTTTGTCTGCCCCTTTTGGTGTGAGCAATGGTGTCAGACAGGGGAGTATACTGTCCCCCTTTCTCTTTAACTTGTATATGGACGACCTATCACGGCAAATCACCGACTGTAGGACTGGCTGTATGATTGGTGATAAAAAAGTAAACCATCTGATGTATGCCGATGATTTGGTTGTGCTTTCCCCGAGCAGTGCTGGTTTTCAACAGTTGCTGAATGTCTGCTCTGTATATGGTGCTGAACATGACATAAAATATAATGCCAGCAAGAGTCACGTTCTAATCTGCCGCACTAAAGAGGACCAAAAAATGTCTTTTCCTGATTTCAATCTGTCTAATCATAATATTGTTCCCTGCAAAAAGGTAAAATACCTCGGCCATTTTCTTACAGAGGATATGACAGATGATGATGATATTAGAAGGCAGTGCTGCAAAATGTATGCGCAGGCGAATACTCTTGCTCGCAGATTTCATTCGTGTACAGATGACGTTAAAATATCTTTGTTTAAAGCGTACTGTACACCACTGTACACCGCATACCTGTGGATTAACTACAAGAAAGCAAGTATGAAAAAGTTACAGGTTGCGTATAATGATGCATTAAGAATCCTACTTAAAAGACCTCGATGGTTAAGTGCGAGTGAAATGTTTGTAAATGCACGTGTCAACACCTTTAATGCAGTACTCAGAAACCTGATGTATAGATTTATGTGTCGGCTTGATGCCTCAGAAAACCAGATAGTTAACAGTCTGACCCACATCAACTGTAGTTCCATCAGGTATCAATCTCTGTTCTGGAGACACTGGTACAGTTGTCTCTTTTTAACTTTATAGTCATTCTATTTTTGATATAAGTGGTGTAAATTTCTATTTCTATGTTTTAGCTTTTTTTATTGTCTGTGTTGTGTTGTCTGTTGTTGTGCTGTATTGTGTCTTGTGTTGTGTTCTTTTTGCTATGGACCCAGAGTCTGAAATAAAGAAATATATATTTAACCCTTTAAAATCCTGTGATGAGTCTCCTTCACCTTCACTTCTCTCTCTCCGTCTGTAGGTGGAGCTGATGTCTCTCCGTCTCCTCCTCTGTCCGTCATCCAGAGAGGACGATAAACCTGACTGATGGAGGACGATGCAGCACACACACACACACACTGTCCCTGAGTGAAGCTCTGATGGCGACGTAAAAATCCAACAGTCTGTAATCTATGTGGAGCTGCACACACACAGACACACACACACACACACACACACACACACACACACACACACACACACACACACACACACACACACACACACAGAGGCCTGACACCGGCCGTCTGTCAGTGATTACTCTGACTGAAGGTCAGGGTGTGTTGATGCAGAGAGCGCTGTTGCCGCGGTGACCTCAGCTCTGACTGACAGGTGTGTGTACAGTCTGATCAGAGGTCAGCAGTGTGTCTTTGCCTCACATACACACACACACACACACACACACAACCACATACGCTCTGATTTGAACGTGATTGTATATAGACGTTACGTTTCTCAGCTGTGTGTGAATCACGTCGGCCCTCGTCCGGCCCAACGCCGGCTGACGATGATCCACCTGAACACATCGTATCTATAGGTTTAATGTAACTGTACTGTAGAATAAACACACATTTTACTGTAAAAAGATCATGATTGTGTTAAAACAGAGAAATACGTTTATTTATATTTTTATTTATGACATAATTTAATGGAAATGAATCTAAAGAGGAGCTGACATCTCCATCCAGGCCAAAGAGACGAGGTCAGAGAGGAGACGGACCAGGTGAGTTGACTCTCGGCATTATCTGCAGAGAAACTCCTTCATTTCACCAATATTTAGTTGTGATAGGCTAGTGCTATTCCCCTCTGAGTCCGGGGTTAGCTGTTATCAACATCCGGGGTCTGTAGGTTGACCTACTGACCTCTGACCTGGATGATGTCATCTCCGAGCGCCGCCCGGCTCATTCTGATAATAATCATTCTGCTTCGGCATTCGGGTCCATTTTTATCTCAACTAGCCGGAGCTTTAGTGAGTCCAGGTTGAGGAGAGGAAGCCTGTGGAAGCTGAACTTCATCCAGCTGCTCATTTTGTTCTGACAAGTCAGAAACACGCAGAAACGAACCGTAGCATTAGCGGTAGCAACAAGCTCAGAGATGACATCATCCAGGTCAGAGGTCAGTAGGTCAACCTACAGACCCCGGATGTTGATAACAGCTAACCCCGGACTCAGAGGGGAATAGCACTAGCCTATCAGAACTAAATATTGGTGAAATGAAGGAGTTTCTCTGCAGATAATGTGTTATTTAGAGGCTGCATTCTGCTGCCCTGTAGACTCCATTATACGGATATACGCGCCTCTCGGCTGGAGCTCATTTCATCACAACCACTTGTAATGACACCAAAGTTATCTGGGGGAGGAAATGATCGGAGTTTATGCTAGAAATACGGTCCAGATTGTAAAAAATGGCAATTATCCTTTAAGAGCACAACCCCAAAAGCAGTGATCGCCAGTTCAATTTCCTATTGTGCTGAATATAATATAATATAATTATTGATTTACAAACTGAACAAATGAAAGGTGGCCTGAGCTCTTCACCTGACAGATGTTTTTACACCTTCATCACATGAGGCATCGACGCTGAGATCAGAGGGTGAAGGTGAGACTGAGCTGAGACAGGTGAGAACACACACACACACAGACACACACACACAGACTTGTGAAGCAGCTGATAGTGACTCTGTAGTGTTTTAGAAAGCGGAGCTGAGTGACTCTGAGCTGCAGCCATGCAGACTGATCATTCAGCTCAGTCCAGTTCACTCCACTTCCTTCAGACATGAACCCACCTGATCCTGCTCACGGTCACACAGGAAACCAGAGCCTCCACGCTCCCTCCCGTCCCATGATGCACTGGGGTTGGACGGAGCAGAGCTGCGTTTACAACACAACAACATAACAACAACAGCACAATGCAACACTTCTTCTCCTCCTCCTCTTCTTCCTCCTTTCTTCAGTATATTTTGAGGCGTTTGTTGCCTGTATAGAGAGACAGGAAATGTGGAGGGTTGGGATGCAGTAAGTGGCCGCTCGATGCGGGATTCGAACCGGGGGCCGATTGCAGTGAGGACTGTAGCCTTAAAGCAGAAGTAAGCGATCCGGTGGTTTTGGCTAACTTCTTGTCAGCAGATGGAGTTAGCAGTCCCCGCCCTCGTCCCTACGTCACCACATTCACGCGCATCCCTTGGCTGCACACACAGAGAGGACTGCCCCTTTATGCCGTTCTCTCTCCTCATTGGATAAAGGTTGTAGGATACAAGGAAAGTTTTCTCCTGGGCTCAGAGCAGAGCAGAGTGACTGACAGACCCGTGTTTCAGTCCAAACACTCTATAGAAGTGATTGCTGTCGGAAGATATAACTATTTAAGACTTATATTAACACAAACATTCCACTTACTTCTGCTTTAAAGGAGAATTCCGGTCATTTTTGACCCCTAAATCGTTGTCCTGATGGTCACCTAGTGTTGGTTGGAGCAAAAAACGCGACTAAAACTGACTAACCCATGGGGGCAATTCTTTCAACCACAACAAACAGTCAGAAAACAATCACATATCTATGGTACATGACTGGAATCCTTAGAGACACCACTGAACTCATATAGTGTAGAGTATAAACAGTATAAACTTTGTGTTTTTGCATGTAGCCACTCACCTCAGATAGCCGAACTCTGAAACATCCTGGAAAGACATTACTATCCCATCGCAGAGCGCCTGCTCTCCCCGCCACAGAAACAAACACTTTTTCCTTGTTGTGATGATTTCTTTACTAAAATAAACGGTCTGAGATATTTTGGACATTACCACTGCACTGCTCCACCGTTTATTTTAGTAAAGAAATCATCACAACAAGGAAAAAGTGTTTGTTTCTGTGGCGGGGAGAGCAGGCGCTCTGCGATTATCTGTGGTTTCCACAAAGCTTATGGATTCGCACCACCAGAAACCGTGGGGGCGGTGTTGCTGCGACTACCCGATACGGAGCCTAGAGCCAGTGTGAGACAGAAGAAGAAGAAGACACGATGGCTGAACTTTTCGAGGAGAAACCGTGCGAGTTGGTGAGGAACTATACCACCAAACAATTACTCCAAAACAGCTGGAAGGAAATAGGAAAAGAATTAAACGTAACGTGGACATAAACTTTTGACTCTGCGTTGCCCCCTGGTGGATGTACTGGTTAACATCCATGCCAACGTAAAGGACGCATGAAAGTATGTGGGCAGTGATGGTAACAACGTTTGAACGTTTGAAAAGCACTAGATATAGATATTTTCAATATATGAACATAAACAAATCAATATACAACAGTATGTTCATATGTGATGATAATAAACTCTGTTCTATATATTATATTGCTTTGTGGGCACTAGTTTCAGAGAAATTAAAGAAGTAAAGAAGTTTGTTATGCAAAGTAATAAAAGTAAAACAAGATAAAAATGTCTGAAAGTTTCTTTTTTAGTGACAATGAGAGTTTGAGGTTGTTTCTTCAGTAAAAAGCTCTTTGTATTATATAACGTTAGAAAAGACACAGGGACCCAATTTCCCCGCAGGGATCATTAAAGTTTCATCTAATCCTGAGTCGTTGTGGCAGCAGCAACCGAGAAGATACAGATAAAAATACAATAAATGGAGAAATGAAGATTTTTAGCTGAGCTCTGTGATGGTGGTGTGATGTCTTTTTTTTTTTCTTACACTGGTCAAAGACCAAAAACTTTTACAGAGTTTTAAAGTAAAGAAGTTATTTTGGGTGATTCTCACTCTTTATGATAAAGACGGAGTCGGAGCAGCTCAGGTAGAACATCAAATCAGAAACTAAATACAAACTGAATGTAGCGCTGAAGTTGCTCTAAAAATGTAAAAACCCAATTTTCTTGCTCAACAGTGTTTGGAGCTATAGGCCTGTTTGATTTATATCATATTATTTTTTATACGGATCGTTTAGCCTTACCTGTCTCCAACATTAATATCATCCTGTTACTGGGTAAATACCTCTTCAATTGTGCAAAATGGAGGAACTACAAACCCTCCTTCCCTGGTTTTGTTAATGAATTTAGTTTTTTTTTTTTTTGTCTCTACAAAGCAAAAATCCCAAGAAATTCCCAGTTATTTTGCTGCTCCGATTTATGTTGAATTAAAATCAGTTGACTCCGCCCCCTTTAGGAGCCCAGCAGACCATGACTCCGCCCCCTTTATGAGCCCAGCAGACCGTGACTCCGCCCCCTCTAGGAGATCAGCAGACCGTGACTCCGCCCCCTTTAGGAGACCAGCAGACCGTGACTCCGCCCCCTTTAGGAGGCCAGCATGACTCCGCCCCCTTTAGGAGACCAGCAGACCGTGACTCCGCCCCCTTTAGGAGACCAGAGCATGACTCCGCCCTCTTTAGGAAACAGCAGACCGTGACTCCGCCCCCTTTAGGAGACCAGCAGACCGTGACTCCGCCCCCTTTAGTAGACCGGCAGACCGTGACCCCGCCCCCTTTTGGAGACTAGCAGACCGTGACTCTGCCCCCTTTAGGAGACCAGCAGACCATGACCCCGCCCCCTTTAGGAGACCAGACCATGACTCCGCCCCCTTTAGGAAACAGCAGACCGTGACTCCGCCCCCTTTAGGAGACCAGCAGACCGTGACTCCGCCCCCTTTAGGAGACCAGCAGACCGTGACCCCGCCCCCTTTAGGAGACCAGCAGACCGTGACTCCGCCCCCTTTAGGAGACCAGCAGACCGTGACTCCGCCCCCTTTAGGAGACCAACCGATCATGACCCCGCCCCCTTTAGGAGACCAATCGATCATGACTCCGGCCCCTTTAGGAGACCAGTAGACTGTGACTCCGCCCTCTTTAGGAGACTAGCAGACCGTGACTCCGCCCCCTTTAGGAGACCACAGCATGACTCCGCCTCCTTTAGGAAACAGCAGACCGTGACTCCGCCCCCTTTTGGAGACCGGCAGACCGTGACTCCGCCCCCTTTAGGAGACCAGCAGACCGTGACTCCGCCCCCTTTAGGAGACCAGCAGACCGTGACTCCGCCCCCTTTAGGAGACCAACAGACCGTGACTCCGCCCCCTTTAGGAGACCAGCAGCAGCAGCAGGTCTTGAGTCTATTGACTCCAATGGGAGAAGTGAACGTGAGCTCAAAGTATAGTCAGTTCTTTTGCTCCATAGTCACTGTAGTAAATATTGGACTCATTTTTCACAAGATACAAATCGCGTCACCAACACAAATTCCCGTCTTTGCATTGACTTTGTGTGCAATCTCGTCGCACGAAAAATCTGCATCACGTCCGATTTGAACGCACCATAAACATGGACTGTTGGACTCTTTACATTTTTTATTTTGGGGTCCTTTTTCACCATTTCCATCTTCTCTGCAAACTAACTTTTCTGTACAAAAAGAGATTCAGAAATCACTGAATGGTTTTCTTTTGTGCATTTAGATATTACAACTTTGTCAGTAAAGATTGTTTTTGGTCCCTGGTCCAGCCGGTCCTGTACTTGTACCTCCTGTGATCGACACTAAACTGAGAGTAAATGAGTGTCACCTGAGTGACCTGGTGATGGCGCTGGAGTCAAAGTCACCACACAAAGAGAACCTGGACCTGTTTTTGCATGAATGTTTATTTATATTATATTCCATTGCTTTTATTCCATTTAATTACATTATTTTAGTCCAGCACCAAATCAAAATCAACAAACTTACAAATCGACAGTTCTCACAAAGAGGAATTCATCAGTATAACACTCCAAAGATGAAGAAAATATATTTTATTTATACTATTCATATTATTAATATAAATTCTGACATTTTACATTGTATCTTGTTGTTTTTATGTATTGTGACATAACAAAGACAACACTCTGTAGTTTCTGCATATTTTTTTGTGCTCATCTATAAAGAAATTGTCATTGTGGTATTTGATTAAAAATGTATGAATAGATATATATTTTTTAAAAGAACAATGAAAATCTTAATATTCCTTCTACATCTTGTCAAAAACTCCTCAGGGTTTAAAACGTTTTTATTATTTATTTTCTCACCAGTGCCTGTGAAATATGTTTTAACTGTTTAAAGTGACTAACTAATGAAGCATTTTAAAGGGGTAGTTCAGCATTTTGTCAAATTGGCCCATTGTGATAAGCCCTATAGTCATAGCAGTAGGTTTGTTACCTTTATTTGTCGGTGCAAGCTATTTTTAGAACGGCGGAGCAGAGCCGTGAGCTGCTCAGAGCTACGCTACGGAGGCTCATGGGATTTCTTGGTTTCCCTCATCAAACTCATCAAATACACAATCCAACAACTCCACAACGCTCTGGTGGACAAGTTGTGAGCTGCACATTCACCACGCTATGAGATAATAAGACAACGTTACCAGACAGAGTTGTTCTAGAGGTAAATTCATGCAAAACCGCTGATGCACGTTGCCTTCAGGGACAGTTTTTCATCAAGCAGTCTCTGTATTTCCCTCTAAAACAACTCCGTCAGCCAATCAGAAGAGAGGCTCAGAGCCCGACAATTAACGAAGCTACTGCTATGACTATAGCGATTATGGCAATGGGCCAATTTGACAAAATGTTGATGGTTCACTCACATTTACCTGTGGCCCCTCTCAGCCAATCAGAGAATGATGGACAGCTGCAGCGACCAATCACAGCTCTGCTTAACTGACTGATCAATATTCACTTCTCAGAGCTTCTACATGTGTGTGTGTGTGTGTGTGTGTGTGTGTGTGTGTGTGTGTGTGTTATGGAGATATGCGACGCTGTAAATCCTCGTCCTGCTTTAGCATTTCACTTATAAGCCTCGTCATGTGTCACACTGTGTGTTGTGACTGTGTGTGTGTGTGTATGTTGTGTGTGTGTTTTAGCATGTTTGCAGTTGAGTGTGTGAGTTAAAAAGCAGTTTTAAGCTTCATGAATGTGTGTGTGTGATAATAATAATCCCCTTTTGTATGTGTGATGTGTGTGTGTGTGTGTACATGTGTGTTGGATGCATGTACTATGTGTGTGTGTGTTGGTAGGAGGCTGCATCCCTCCTGGAGGCACACTTTGAGGACAAAATCCCTTGTATCATATCAACCCTGTGTGTGTGTGTATATGTGTGTGTGTGTGTGTGTGTGTGTGTGTGTGTGTGTGTGTGTGTGTGTGTGTGTGTGTGTGTGTGTGTGTGTGTGTGTGTGTGTGTAAACACATGCCTGTCTGTCCTCCTCGGTGGGAATCTGAGCTGGAAAATCCCGACGCTCCGACACAGAAATCCAGGTTTATGATGACGAGAAGCAGCCGACACATCACAGACCTGGATAATCAGATCAGGAGGAGGAGGAGGAGGAGGAGGAGGAGGAGGAGGAGGAGGAGGAGGAAGAAGAGGAGGAGGAGGAGGAGGAGGAGGAGGAGGAGGAGGAGGAAGAGGAGGAGGAGGAAGAAGAGGAGGAGGTCTGATTGTCAGTCCCTCATTTTTTTGTGTCCTCTGCAGGATTTTCACCTTAACTCTGCTACACATTAAAGGTCCAGTCTGTAAAATTCATGGGTAGTATATTCAGATTTTAACAATAAACCTTGACAATTATTACAGACTGGACCTTTAACTCCCAGCTGCAGAGTCCTAGTGCTGGTTAAATCAATGCCTTTTAACTAGTTAAGTTAACCAACCTTGTAAGATCAGAGCCTCCGACCCGGTGTCCCAGCTCTCGTCTCCATGGCGACACCGCCACACAAACGTAACGCGCCCCATAACGCGTGGTCTCTTGATGATGACAGATAAGACTACACATGGTAACATGGTAGATGATAAATAACCTTATCCACCGCTCCATGGATTCATCTCTCACCGGCTTCGTTGTTGTAAACAGATGCACATGGAGGAGAGGAGGGATAGAGACACAGAGGAGGAGACACCAGACCTGGAGAGGAGGGTTTAATGTCGAACCTTTGTGGCACATTCAGGCCTCCGTAGGCATCACTTCACTTCACCTCCCGCTGTTTCTGGAGGACGGGAGGTGGTGGAGGTTTGACAAAGGTCAGGTGAGGGGAGGTGAGGAGGAGAGGAGACGAGGAGGAGGAGGAAGAGACGAGGAGGAGGAAGAGGAGAGAGGAGGAGGAAGAGAAGGAAGAAGAGAAGGAAGAGAGAGGAGGAAGAGGAAGAGGAGAGAGGAGGAAGAGGGGGAGCAAGAAGATGAAGACAGGGAATAGGAGGAGGAAGAGGAAGAAGAAGAGGAGGAGGAGGAAAAAGAGGAGGAGAGAGGAAGATCAGGGGAGGAGAGAGGAGGAGGAGTAAGAAGAGGAGGAAGAGGGGGAGGAGGTAGAGGAATGATGATCTGGTTGTAGAATAAAAGGTGTGTCTGGTTCTGACAGCTGCTGCAGGTTCATCAACCATCTGCAGAGTCTGCACACACACACACACACACACGCACACGCACACACACACACACACACACACACACACACACACACACACACACACACACACACACACACACACCTCCTGTCACATCACGTCAGCTTTTTACCCACAGATCCCCAAAGTTCAGGACAGGTCTGTGTGTGTGTGTGGATCTGGAGACAGCTTGAGTTGCATATTTGCAAAGTGAAGGTACAAGAGCAGCAGTGTGTGTGTGTGTGTGTGTGTGTGTGTGTGTGTGTCTGTGTGTGTGTGTCTTCACAAGAGAGTTAAAGACAGATTGAGAGCTTGTGTGTGTGTGTGTGTTTGAGGTATTACTTTATGCAGTCTCTCAAGTCTAAGTGTGTGTGTGTGCAAGAGACAGAGAAGGAAATCGAGAGCTTGAGTGTGTGTGTGAGGTATTACTTTGCCTTTACGCGTGTGTGTGTGTGTGTGTGTGTGTGTGTGTGTGTGTGTGTGTGTGTGAGCTGTCGTCCAGGATTTACCCTCACTGAGAGTTAATCTGAGCGTCGGCAGGATTCTCTAAAGGTTAGAGAGAGAGAGACGGAGGAAACACTGCAGCTGACCTCATTTTGAGACACACACACACACACAGACACATACACTCACACACACACACACACACACACACACCTTCGCTCGTCTTTAATGCTGCGTGTGTTTGATGGTGAGTTTGGTTTGTAGATGTGTGTGTGTCTGTACGCACAAAAACAAAAAACTTTCACTCCTCCTCTGAACTGAAGCTGTTGTCGACGCTGCGTTCACTGACGCTCCGGGAATCGAACCGCTCCGGGGAACGAGGAGGGAAAAAACAACCTCCTCCTCTTCATCTTCATCATCATCATCCTCATCATACCTCTAAACTGTAGCAAAAGTAAAGTTTATCTCTGTTAAAGGTAATAATTAATGTATGAATTAATCAAATGTGAAAAAATTAATTGTTTTATTAAAGGGATAGTTCAACATTTTGGCAAATTGGCCCATTGCCATAATCCCTATAGTCATAGCAGTAGGTTCGTTGCCTTTAATTGTCGGTGCAAGCTATTTTTAGAACGGCGGAGCAGAGCCGTGAGCTGCTCAGAGCTACGCTACGGAGGCTCATTATGGGATTTCTTGGTTTCACCTCATCAATCTCATCAAATACACAATCCAACAACTCCACAACGCTCTGGTGGACAAGTTGTGAGCTGCACATTCACCACGCTGTGAGATAATAACACAACGTTACCAGACAGAGTTGTTTTAGAGGGAAATTCATACAAAACCACTGATGCACGTTGCCTTCAGGGACAGTTTTTCATCAACAGTCTCTGGATCTGGAGTTTTGCAGTGTAGCCTAACAACTGCACAACATGATCCAAACAAACAAACCAAACAACCAGCAGTAAAGCAACAACAACATGTGAAGACCGTGACTTTTTACGCGCAGACAGACAGAGAGAGAGAAGGGGTGCAGATCCGATGTCAGGATTAGGGGGGACATCGAAGCGATTTTTTACTTTTTGCACGTATGCAGCTCACACCATGCATGCCACCATAAATCACAACTTCGTAGAGGTTTGCCATATCATTCAAAAAGTACTGCATAGCGAATCATTTATTGTGCTCACCTTTCTATAGATATTTGTCTTAAACAGCCAACAGAACGTATCACAGCTTACTCAACTGTTATATCTTATTTTAAGTGTAAAGAGATTAGTTTTGAGTAGAAATGAGACATTTTGACAAGAAATAAGACAAATATTCTTGGAAAGATGTTGAGTTTTTGTGGAAATAAGTAGAGAAATCTGATAGTGGAGCAAGTTTTTCTTTCTTATTACAAGAACTTGCTTTCACTGGCAGATTTTTCTACTTATTTTAAGTGAACATTTGTTTAAAACAAGTGAAAATGATCTAAAAACAAGTTCATTTTTAGGTGATGAGTCTAATTTCAAGTGGTAAGAGATTAGTTTTGACTTTTGACTATTTGACTATTTGACTATTCTTGGAAAGGTTTAGAGTTTTTGCGGTCTGTGCTGCTCGGTAACTGACGACCTTCAGGTGAGGAGGATGAAGCGTTCGTCCGTTGGCTCGCGGCTCCGTTTGAACCCGGTTCGGGTCGACACCCTTCATCCGCCCGGTGCTTTTTTTGAAGGGAAGCCAAATGGCTCGGCTCCACCGCGCTGAGCTCATCCACTCTTTGCAAACTCTGAATATTAAAACACATAATGCATGCTGTTTCCCCCTCTCTTGCATTTTTTCTCCCCCCCCTCCCTCCCTGTAGTTCTTTGTCGTGTACCGGTGCTTAACACGCTGATTTAGATGTTGGGTGTCAGCCAAGCTGCCCTCAGGCGCTTTTACCCTCTGCGACCCAGTTTATGGAGGCTCCCGCTTCCCCCTCTGTCAGCCCGATGCCGAGCCCACCACAGAGCAGTCAGGTGGCTCCGTGCACCGGGCCGAGCCCCCAAATTACTCTGCTGCTCGCAAAGTGCTGCTCTTCTTCTTATTCTGCTCCATTTAAAGGAGTTTATCTCCGAGTTCTTCAACCAGAATCTGTGAGAACGGGAAGATGGAGGTCGTGACTCAGTGGCTCATTCAGTCAAACAGAAGCTGATGTTGTTGGTTAAATCTGGAGGATTTGTGTAGTTTATTGCCATTTAAATACTAATAAAACCGCTAACGATCAATATCAGTCAACTGTCACTATAAAGGTAGATGTTTGTGTTAAAGCTCCTTCAAAATAAAGGTAGATGTTTGTGTTAAAGCTCCTTCAAAATAAAGGTAGATGTTTGTGTTAAAGCTCCTTCAAAATAAAGGTAGATGTTTGTATTAAAGCTCCTTCAAAATAAAGGTAGATGTTTGTGTTAAAGCTCCATACAGTATAAAGGTAGATGTTTGTGTTAAAGCTCCATACAGTATAAAGGTAGATGTTTGTGTTAAAGCTCCTTCAAAATAAAGGTAGATGTTTGTATTAAAGCTCCTTCAAAATAAAGGTAGATGTTTGTATTAAAGCTCCATACAGTATAAAGGTAGATGTTTGTATTAAAGCTCCATACAGTATAAAGGTAGATGTTTGTGTTAAAGCTCCATACAGTATAAAGGTAGATGTTTGTGTTAAAGCTCCATACAGTATAAAGGTAGATGTCCATGTGTAGTGTGATTATAAAGCAGCTCTAGGTTCTATATTAATACTGTGAAAGTATCAAAGCCTCAGTCCACAGAGAAATGCACACAGCCTGTATTCAGAAACTGAGCCTTAAAACCAGCCGTCAGGACTTCCTGTCACTTTGTGATGTCACAACTAAGCCCCGCCCCCTCACCACCTGGACAACACCATCCAACAACAACTTTGCAGGATTTGGTTTCTCTGAGTGTTTTATTCTGAAATCTACTCTGTGTTTTTTTTATTGGATCACTTTAGAAAACAGTCGGCCAATCAGAAGAGAGGCTCCGAGCCTCCTCCTCTCTTCTGATTGGCTGACACCGACCTGTTGTTACTAGAGCTCCAGAGAGACTCAGACGACCTCTGTTTCCAAACTACCAGCCAATCACACATTTTCTGAAACAATGACGACTGAGCACTGATATTTTATTTTACTGTTAATATTTTAAAGATGGAAATAAAACACGGAGAGTCAAATCTCTGCCTTCAAATCTGCATTGGACTGAAAATGAAAAGTTAAAAAAAAGAGACAAACGGCCGATGATGAGAGAGGATGTGACGTGTGCCATGGCTCCATCCGTACGAATGAAAGTGATGATTCCCTCTGTGTGTGTGTGTGTGTGTGTGTGTGTGTGTGGTTTTGGGCTGCAGTGCGGAGGACGGGCGGTGATGTGTTCAGGGACCCCTGGGTTTCAGTGTCACCCAGTCTGTCTAGTGCGTTCAGGCCTGCTGCAGAGATGAAAGACTGAGCTCTGATAAAACAGACTGCCTGAGTGTCAGCACACACACACACACACACACACACACACACACACACCCTCATTGACATAATGCATTCCCCCAGCGCTAACCTAAAGCTAAGCTAACCAAGCTTTAACCCTGAAGAGTCTCTTTGAAGAAACAAAAGAAATGTCGTCACTCACAATGTCTGAAACTCACAGCGGCCCCCTCAAGAGATAAAAGACCGCACACACACACACACACACACACACACACACACACTCCACATTTCATGTAGATGTGATAATGTATATAAATGAATGGCGCTTCCCACTCAGACCTGTGTCGACCTTAAACCAAACCTCCACCTTCACTCGTTACTTCTGCTTCGTCTGGTGAGTTCTCACATTAATTTTTTAGAAGAACTTGGTTCTTATTTTAGAAAAAAGAGAGAAAAGCAGCTTCTTGATTATTATTTTTCTTCCAGGTGACGTTAAAAATGTTAAAACTGTGATATCAGTCACATATGATCCACAGTTAACACAGTGACACAACTATGCAAAGCAGTGAAGCTAAAATTAATCTAATCTCATTAAATACAAAATATTATGTACTTTATTGTCTTCCCATTTAAGTTAAAAGGATAGTTCAACATTTTGGCAAATTGGCCCATTGCCATAATCCCTATAGTCATAGCAGTAGGTTCGTTAACTTTAATTGTTGCAAGCTATTTTTAGAACGGCGGAGCAGAGCCGTGAGCTGCTCAGAGCTACGCTACGGAGGCTAATGGGATTTCATGAGATAACAACATAACAAGGTAAATTTGTGCAAAACCACTGATGCGCGTTGCCTTCAGGGACAGTTTTTCATCAAGCAGTCTCTGTATTTCCCTCTAAAACAACTCTGTCTGGTAACGTTGTGTTATTATCTCATAGCGTGGTGAATGTGCAGCTCACAATTTGTCCACCAGAGCGTTGTGGAGTTGTTGGATTGTGTGTTTGATGAGGGAAACCAAGAAATCCCATAATGAGCCTCCGTAGCGTAGCTCTGAGCAGCTCACGGCTCTGCTCCGCCGTTCTAAAAATAGCTTGCACCGACAATTAAAGGTAACGAACCTGCTACTGCTATGACTATAGGGATTATGGCAATGGGCCAATTTGCCAAAATGTTGAACTATCCCTTTAAGAGTTTGTGTGGACAGAGAAACAGAAGCAGGACGGGTTCATGTGGCGTCGACAGTGCGATTAGAAATGAGAGCAGGATGTGAGTCTATGCAGATAATGTGTTAATGTATTTATGTATTTATGTGTGTGTGACCTGCAGCGAGCCCATATCATGTGTATATATGTATATGTATATTTTTGTGTGTGTACTCAGTGATGCGTGGGCGTTTTTTCTTTTTTCTTTTTCTTTTTTTTTTAGCCCCCGTGGCCCGGATAAACGCTTGCAGTCCAGTGCATCGCCGTGACAACAGGTATTAGGGTATAATTTAAGCGTAAAGCTTAATGGAGCTCGAGTAACGAGGCCCAGAGCTGGTGTCCTGCCTGTCTCTCCCATCACGTCAGCCGGGCCGGTGGCTCCATCACCGCCCGCCGACACCAGCAGCCTCTCCATAATGTGGAGGAGGAAACGCCTCTCCGCCTCTTCCACCTGGCTGCCCGCGAACAATAGGGCCAAAGTTTAACTCGTGCACATCGCGGAAAAAAACAGCAGAGAAACAACAACAGCAGCAGCAGAGAGAGAGAGAGAGAGAGGGTGAATCTTTATAATGCGATTACGGCCGTTTGATGGTGATGAGCAGTGGTGGACAGTAACGGAGTAAATGTACTTGAGTATTAGATTTATTTGGTACTTATTACTCTTACTTGAATACATTTCCAAGACAAATATTTTCACTTTTACTCTAGTTAATTCCTAGGAAGGCTGAAAAGTGCTGGTTACTTTCAGGTCTGCTCTTTTTTTCTTAAATACTATTGGACAAAACGTGAAAATGACAATTGCTGCTTATGATCCCATTCATTTTATTTGTTTTTATAGGTGTTTCTAAAAGCAGCACATCAGTGCAGCTGGTTTCAAAGAGTTCATTCTCAGAAACAAGAGTTAAAAGGTCCTTAAAGGGACAACGAGGAGTTTCTATTCGGTTATAAAAAAGTCTCACGTGGATGAATCTCCGCTACCCACACTTGTTAATGGGCCCATTTTCGATAAATATATGGTTCTGTCTCTATCGTTATTTTGTTATTATTAGTGGTGGTGAAGTGGCGAGTCATGAGAATAACGCCGCCGAATCGGAGTTTATGGTGGGAACTACGACGGTATGTGATCGTCTTCCAACCTCTGACTTTAATTCTTGATGAATGAAAACATGAGTCTGTCTTGCGCCGGTCAAAGAATTTCACGGTGGCTCATAAATGTAGTGAGAAAACACTTCGCTTTTCCAAAACTCCTCGTTGTCCCTTTAAATTAATTAAGAAAAAATTATAGTAATTCATTGATGTGAAAAATAAGAAATTTACTCTTACGGCGCAAGACGGACTCATGTTTTCATTCATCAAGAATTAAAATCAGATGTTCAAAGAGGTTCACATACCGTCGTAGTTCCGACCATGAACGGCGATTCAGCTGCGTTATTCTCATGACTCGTTGCGAAACCGAAAGTAAAAAACGCTGGTCGGCTCGACCAGCATCTCCGCCACCACTAATAATAACAAAATAACGATAGAGACAAAACGATATATTTATCGAAAATGGGCCCATTGACAAGTGTGGGTAGCGGAGATTCATCCACATTAACATGAGACTTTTTTATAACCGAATAGAAACTCCTCGTTGTCCCTTTAAAGTAAATTTAAAAGCATGTACTTTTGGATACTTAAGTACCTTTAGAAGCAAGTACTTTTTTTACTCTTACTCGACTGAACTACTTTTACTTGTAACAGATCTTATGACCAGTAGAATTTGTACTCTTACTCAAGTACTGGGGTGGAGTACTCTGTCCATCTCTGGTTGTATTATTGTTACCTTATAGACTCAAGAAAACATCCATTCCAGACATGGAAGATGCTGCTCAACATATTTATTTTCAGTTCCCACACACCATATACATACAAAGTGCAAAAATATAAATCACACAAAGTTTATTGTCAACAACATTAACTATATATTCAAACATTTCACTCAGAGAATGCAAACATTGGTCTGTTAGCTGTCACACATCATTCTCTGTAGTGTAATGATCTCATCTATTGATACCTGGAGTTCAACATACACTGATTGTTTCTGTAAAGTTGGGACAAGAGCAACAAAAGGCTGGAAAAGTAAATGATAGGAATAATAAACAGCTGGAGGAGCAACTAGTTAGGTTCATTAGTAACATGGATATGATTATAATCATGATGTTTACACTTTGATTAAAGCTCATAGACCTTATTAGTGAGTGGATTTTAACAACAACAACATTTGATCTGACAAACACATCAATGTAAATGTGATTGTAGATTTCTTAGTTTCCACAGTGAGAACAAAGCTCAGTGATACAGGAAGGTCAAACAACAACAACAACACAAACACATCAACACAAATATCCAACAAACATTTAGAGCTCAGAGAAGTTTCTATTTCCATGTGGAGAAATGTGAGTTTAGGTAAAGAAACATCATCATGAGCAGTGATCTCCTCCACGGCTCCAGCTCCACCTCAACAAACTCAAACATCAACACAACAAGAGAAATGACAACAAGAGGTCAAAGTCCCGCCCACAATGTTTAATGATTGACAGCTGATCTCTGTGCAGTGCAGAGACACAACAGCAATGAGCTATTAGCAACAAACATGGATGCTGTGTCAGAAATCACTCCCTCATTCTCTCCTCCCTACTCACTATATAGTGAATTCAATATAGTGACTATATAGTGACTCACTAGTGAAATAAAAAAACACTTTCGGACACTACTACGCCGCACAGTTAATGATGTATTAAGTTGCGTAATTAAAACGTTCCGACCACGATCGTAACGGCCAGCGTAGGTACCATGGATACAACCATGGTAACGGCCGGTATAGCATAGACCTACGCGTGTATATGTAGTATGTACCAACATAAAAAGAGGAGTAAAGCAATATATTACGCGGTAATATATATATTTACGCATCAAAGATGTTCAATCAAACCCACATAGTTTGAAACAACGTTCAAAACACACACAGCCAGTTTCACAACTAAGCATAAAGTCCGCTAGCTTAATGCTAACGTATAATGTAAAACACCATAGATGGGCTAACAGAAATTAGCCTCCCTATCCAGAGCCTGTGGTCAGTTTATAAGGCTTGTTAGGAAATTTGCTTCGACGTTTGTTTTGGGAGTCTGTGGAAGCCGCGACCGGACAACTCTGACAGCCTGGACACATTTATTGAGAGGCTTCTGTACAACTTGCATTTATTTGGTAGCTACACCGCTCACTACTGCATTTATTTGGTAGCTACACCGGTCACTACTTCATTTATTTGGTAGCTACACCGGTCACTACTTGCATTTATTTGGTAGCTACACCGGTCACTACTTCATTTATTTGGTAGCTACACCGGTCACTACTTCATTTATTTGGTAGCTACACCGGTCACTACTTCATTTATTTGGTAGCTACACCGGTCGCTCTGGGCCGGTGTGGTAACGGCGAACCGTGACCGCAATGCATGATGGGATATCTTGCTCCGGTTAGTGACCATCAGATGTTCACTACATTTCGCGGTGAATTGTGGGATAGATCAGTGCACTATTTAGTGAACATTAATAATCACTAAACATTCGGACACCACTACAGAATGGCCTGGTCACTATATAGAGAGTAGGGGGGGATTTAGGACACAGCCAGAGGCTAAAGAAAGTGATACAATACAGATTTTAACCAACTGCTCCTTCAATGATCTTTGTCTATTTGAGTTTACACAACTCAGCTGTGGCTCCATAACCAATACCAAATCCAGCATGTAGAGGCTGAGTGAATGTGGTCTGGACTCTGTGGAGGAGAGTCATGGTTTCAGAGACGCTGTAGAAGGACAGAATACCTGCTCTGTGATCCAGATACACTCCTACTCTGGAGGACTGAGGACCTGAGACTGGAGTCTGGATGCTGTTGAACCAAGATGTGAAACTGTTGTTTGAACAAACTAATGCCCAAGATTTGTCGTTACCTCCAAACCAACTTTCTCTCCCTGCTCTGCTGATATTCTTGTATGCGACTGCTACATCAACTCCTCCTCCTCTCTTCTCCACCTCCCAGTAACAACGTCCAGTCAGACTCTCTCTACTCAGGACCTGAGCCCATGTAGTGAATCTGTCTGGGTGACTAGAATAAGACTGAACTTTACTCATGATTGTTACTTTCCTGTTTCCCTCAGATAATAACAGTTCTCTGAATGCTGTGTTTGGATCCAGTGTGATTTCCTGTGAATATCTTAAGAAGTCAGCTCTGGTCCTGGGCTCTGGTGGTGGTGACAGTAAAACATCCACTTGAGTCACAGTCAGTGAGACGTTTGTCCACGTGTCTCTCAGAAGGTCCTGTAGTTTGTCTCTGAGCTCTGACACAGCTGCTGTCACGTCCTCAAAGTGTCTGAGAGGACGGATGTTGATGCTGGATGAGTGTGTAGATGGACTGAGTGCTGACAGTGAGGGGTAGTTGTGTAGAAACTGGGTGTGATCCTCTGTGTGCGACAGCAGCTTCAGCTCAGCGTCTTTCCTCTTCAGCTCAGTGATCTCCTGCTCCAGCTTCTTCTCAAGCTCTTTGACTCCACTCACTTGAGTTTCCTGCTGGGATCTGATCTGCTGCTTCAGCTCAGAGCTTCTTTTCTCCATCAGACGGATCAGCTGAGTGAAGATCTTCTCACTGTCCTCCACTGCTTTATCAGCAGAGCCATTGATGGCCTCCACCTCCTGTTGAAGCACCTTCACGTCTTTCTCTCTGAGCTGGATTCTCTGCTGGATGTTTTGTCGACTCAGCTCCAGCTCTCTCTGCCTCTCAGTCCTTTCTGCTGCAGCTGAGACTGTGTCATGGCCTTTATGTTCATCCACAGAGCAGAGATAACAGATACACTGCTGATCGGTGCGACAGAACATCTTCATCACCTCATTATGACGAGAGCAGATGTTCTCCTGGAGCTTCTTGGAGGGCTCCACCAGCTTGTGATTCTTAAATGAAGGAGATTCATAATGAGGCTGCAGGTGTTTCTCACAATAAGAGACCAGACATACCAGACAGGACTTGACAGCTTTGAGTTTCCTCCCAGTGCAGACATCACAGGCCACATCTTCAGGTCCAGCATAGCAGTGATCAGCAGCAGCAGCTTGGAGTCCAGTCTTCTTCAGCTGCTCCACTACAGCTGCTAACATGGTGTTTTTCACCAGAGGAGGCCTCGGTGTGAAGGTCTGCCTACACTGAGGACAGCTGTAGATTTTCTTCCCATCCTCTGCATCCCAGTGGGTTTTAATACAGCTGAAGCAGTAGCTGTGTCCACAGGGAATAGCCACTGGATCCTTCAGTAGATCCAGACAGATGGAACAAGAGAAGGTCTCCTGGTCCAGATGAACTCCTTTCTGCGCCATTTCACCTCTCACAGACGACGACGACGACTGTCTGAGTTTCTGTTGCTCAGAAGTGAAACTAGTCTGAGCTCTGATCTCAACAACATGTGTCTGTGCGGTGAACGGGGCCTGTCGGCTCCTCCTCTTCACCACATGTTGGTTCCACCCATCTTCAAACTGTAGATCTGAAGGGGAGGGAACAAGGAAACACATGATCAGGGAGCAGCAGCTCAGTGTGTTTGAGAGCAGATAATCAGATATTTCCTCATTCCAGTGCGAGGAGCAGCAGCTGTAAATCTCAACTTCTCCTATTTACAATGAAGTCTGGTTATATTCAGTGGTGGACAGTAACAGAGTAAATTCACTTGAGTACTATATCCAGAGGATTTGTATTTTACTTGAGTATTAGATTTCTTTGGTACTTATTACTCTTACTTGAATATATTTCCAAGACAAATAATTTTACTTTTACTCGAGTTAATTTCTAGGAAGGCTGAAAAGTACTTGTTACTTTCAGGTATGCTCTTTTAGTGTTCACACTATTTTTCTTCTGTTCGGCCATTTACTTCCGCCTTTTTACGGTCTTCTTCTAGTCCTTCATACTGTGTGCTATTTCAACAATTCATACATCAAATCGTGTAGCTTTTTCTGGACATTATCGGAATTACTTTTCTCTTTTCAAATATTCATACTTTTTGCAATATTCAACTATTTCTGATTTTTTTTTCCCCGTAGAGAATGCATTGGAACAGTCTTCAAACTCTTCAAATCTTCTTACTTCTTTCAGCCACTAAAGCTTCACCATACTTTCTGCTAGAGACTTCATTCAAATTCTAAGTGGATTCTAAGGAGAAGGAGCTCAACTTTGTAACTTGCTGTTAAGTGCTTTTTAATTTGTTTTAATTCACCAAAAAATAGTCACAGGTCACAAAAAAGTCCTCTTCTTACTTGGTGTGGCTAATTTCTGCACTTTCCTTACTTTTTTTTTTAAAGCAGAAGCCAGTGATCCTCTTATTAAAGGTTTTCTTTGCTTCTCACATACTGTCTGTGTCTGTAGCCTAGTGGTTAGCTCACTGGGCTGAAGACCTGATGATTGTTGGTTCCAATCTTGCCTCAACAACAATTATAGTGAATTATTTTCCCAGTCGTCCTATGTTGACTTCTGATAACTTTCTTCATGTTGAACCTGCTGCTCTCAGCCTGAAATTCACAGAAATTTTAATTGTAAGTCATTCAAGCTTGACTCTCAAGCTTTCTTGGTGTTGACACAGTGTGTTTCCAACAGGTGCAGCTTTGGACTCATTAACTTCAGAGTGACACAGAGTGCAGTTCATCAACAGACAACAGTCTTTGCAACTGTGTGTGCACTGTGGCCTAGAGGCAGAGTGAAAGCCTACTGACCATGAGGTTGTGGTTTTGATTCCTACCTTGGTCAAACATTTGTATGGTGATCACTGCTTGTACTATTTGCTAATTCTGCAATAGCGTCCAGCTGCTTTCAGCATTCACCATCAGGAAATGCTACTTTATCTAGTTTTTTCGAAAATCCTATTGAACACAAGCTGTGTTTGTCAAAGAAGGAAACCCTAACCCCTAAAAGCAGCACATCAGTGCAGCTGCTTTTACAGAGTTCATTCTCAGAAACAAGAGTTAAAAGGTACTTAAATTCATTTAGAAAAAAATATAGTAATTCATTGATGTGAAAAATAAGAAATTTACTCTTACTTTTACTTAAAGTAAATTTAAAAGCATGTACTTTTGGATACTTAAGTACCTTTAGAAGCAAGTACTTTTTTACTCTTACTCGACTGAGCTACTTTTACTTGTAACGGAGTAAATTTTGACCAGTAGTATTTGTACTCTTACTCAAATACTGGGGTGGAGTACTCTGTCCATCTCTGGTTGTATTATTGTTACCTTATAGACTCAAGAAAACATCCATTCCAGACATGGAAGATGCTGCTCAACATATTTATTTTCAGTTCCCACACACTATATACATACAAAGTGCAAAAATATAAATCACACAAAGTTTATTGTCAACAACATTAACTATATATTCAAACATTTGACTCAGAGAATGCAAACATTGGTCTGTTAGCTGTCATACATCATTCTCTGTAGTGTAATGATCTCATCTATTGATACCTGGAGTTCAACATACACTGATTGTTTCTGTAAAGTTGGGACAAGAGCAACAAAAGGCTGGAAAAGTAAATGATAGGAATAATAAACAGCTGGAGGAGCAACTAGTTAGGTTCATTAGTAACATGGATATGATTCTAATCATGATGTTTACACTTTGATTAAAGCTCATAGACCTTATTAGTGAGTGGATTTTAACAACAACAACATTTGATCTGACAAACACATCAATGTAAATGTGATTGTAGATTTCTTAGTTTCCACAGTGAGAACAAAGCTCAGTGATACAGGAAGGTCAAACAACAACAACAACAACACAAACACATCAACACAAATATCCAACAAACATTTAGAGCTCAGAGAAGTTTCTATTTCCATGTGGAGAAATGTGAGTTTAGGTAAAGAAACATCATCATGAGCAGTGATCTCCTCCACGGCTCCAGCTCCACCTCAACAAACTCAAACAAACATCAACACAACAAGAGAAATGACAACAAGAGGTCAAAGTCCCGCCCACAATGTTTAATGATTGACAGCTGATCTCTGTGCAGTGCAGAGACACAACAGCAATGAGCTTTTAGCAACAAACATGGAGACTAAAGAAAGTGATGAACTAAAATACAGACTTTAACCAACTGCTCCTTCAATGATCTTTGTCTATTTGAGTTTACACAACTCTGCTGTGACTCCACTATAATGCCAGTAAAGCCGAACTCCAGCGTGTAGAGGCTGAGTGAATGTGGTCTGGACTCTGTGGAGGAGAGTCATGGTTTCAGAGACGCTGTAGAAGGACAGAATACCTGCTCTGTGATCCAGATACACTCCTACTCTGGAGGACTGAGGACCTGAGACTGGAGTCTGGATGTTGTTGAACCAAAATGTGAAACTGTTGTTGGAGCAAATTAATGCCCAAGATTTGTCGTTACCTCCAAACCAACTTTCATCCCCTGCTCTGCTGATATTCTTGTATGCGACTGCTACACAAACTCCTCCTCTCCACTCCACCTCCCAGTAACAACGTCCAGTCAGACTCTCTCTACTCAGGACCTGAGCATATGTAGTGAATCTGTCTGGGTGACTAGAATAAGACTGATCTTTACTCATACATGTTACTTTCCTGTTTCCTTCAGATAATAACAGTTCTGTGCATGCTGTGTTTGGATCCAGTGTGATTTCCTGTGAATATCTTAAGAAGTCAGCTCTGGTCCTGGGCTCTGGTGGTGGTGACAGTAAAACATCCACTTGAGTCTCAGTCAGTGAGACGTTTGTCCACGTGTCTCTCAGAAGGTCCTGTAGTTTGTCTCTGAGCTCTGACACAGCTGCTGTCACGTCCTCAAAGTGTCTGAGAGGACGGATGTTGATGCTGGATGAGTGTGTAGATGGACTGAGTGCTGACAGTGAGGGGTAGTTGTGTAGAAACTGGGTGTGATCCTCTGTGTGCGACAGCAGCTTCAGCTCAGCGTCTTTCCTCTTCAGCTCAGTGATCTCCTGCTCCAGCTTCTTCTCAAGCTCTTTGACTCCACTCACTTGAGTTTCCTGCTGGGATCTGATCTGCTGCTTCAGCTCAGAGCTTCTTTTCTCCACGAGACGGATCAGCTGAGTGAAGATCTTCTCACTGTCCTCCACTGCTTTATCAGCAGAGCCATTGATGGCCTCCACCTCCTGTTGAAGCACCTTCACGTCTTTCTCTCTGAGCTGGATTCTCTGCTGGATGTTTTGTCGACTCAGCTCCAGCTCTCTCTGCCTCTCAGTCCTTTCTGCTGCAGCTGAGACTGTGTCGTGGCCTCTATGTTCATCCACAGAACAGAGATAACAGATACACTGCTGATCGGTGCGGCAGAACATCTTCATCACCTCATCATGACGAGAGCAGATGTTCTCCTGGAGCTTCTTGGAGGGCTCCACCAGCCTGTGATTCTTAAATGAAGGAGATTCATAATGAGGCTGCAGGTGTTTCTCACAATAAGAGACCAGACATACCAGACAGGACTTGACAGCTTTGAGTTTCCTCCCAGTGCAGACATCACAGGCCACATCTTCAGGTCCAGCATAGCAGTGATCAGCAGCAGCAGCTTGGAGTCCAGTCTTCTTCAGCTCCTCCACTAAAGCTGCTAACATGGTGTTTTTCACCAGAGGAGGCCTCGGTGTGAAGGTCTGCCTACACTGAGGGCAGCTGTAGATTTTCCTCCCATCCTCTGCATCCCAGTGGGTTTTAATACAGCTGAAGCAGTAGCTGTGTCCACAGGGAATAGTCACTGGATCCTTCAGTAGATCCAGACAGATGGAACAAGAGAAGGTCTCCTGGTCCAGATGAACTCCTTTCTGCGCCATTTCACCTCTCACAGACGACGACGACTGTCTGAGTTTCTGTTGCTCAGAAGTGAAACTAGTCTGAGCTCTGATCTCAACAACATGTGTCTGTGCGGTGAACGGGGCCTGTCGGCTCCTCCTCTTCACCACATGTTGGTTCCACCCATCTTAAAACTGTAGATCTGAAGGGGAGGGAACAAGGAAACACATGATCAGGGAGCAGCAGCTCAGTGTGTTTGAGAGCAGATAATCAGATATTTCCTCATTCCAGTGCGAGGAGCAGCAGCTGTAAATCTCAACTTCTCCTATTTACAATGAAGTCTGGTTATATTCAGTGGTGGACAGTAACGGAGTAAATTCACTTGAGTACTATATCCAGAGGATTTGTACTTTACTTGAGTATTAGATTTCTTTGGTACTTATTACTCTTACTTGAATACATTTCCAAGACAAATATTTCAAAGCGCCTTCAGACTGGAATAATCTTCCTTTAAATTTACGCTCATTGACCTCTTTTCATAGGTTTAAATATTCTCTGTCTTCTTATTTTGAGTTAAATTGCACATGTTTCAGATGATTTACATCAATATATTTTTTTTTGTAACACACTGTAATTTCAATTTGAATATTATGTTATTATTTTACATTTCTCTTAGTTTATTTAGGCTATTGCTATGGCCATTTGTGGCCATCGAGAGGTTGTGTCCATTGTTTGTACTCATTTATTTTATGTCTGTGTTGATGTCTGTTGTCTTTGTTGTATGTTTGTAGATTGTTGATTGTGTCTTGTCTCTTTTTGGTTCGTAATGCATATTAGGACCCCCTCGAAAACGAGAGGATTCCTGTCAAGGGGTTTATCCTATTAAATACAATTTCTGAATGAATGAATATTTTTACTTTTACTCGAGTTAATTTCTAGGCAGGCTAAAAAGTACTCGTTACTTTCAGGTCTGCTCTTTTTTTTTTTTTTTTCTAAAATCCTATTGGACACAAGCTGTGTTTGTCAAAGAAGGAAACCCTAACCCCTAAAAGCAGCACATCAGTGCAGCTGCTTTCAAAGAGTTCATTCTCAGAAACAAGAGTTAAAAGCTCCTTAAATTCATTTAGAAAAAATTATAGTAATTCATTGATGTGAAAAATAAGAAATTTACTCTTACTCTTACTTTTACTTAAAGTAAATTTAAAAGCATGTACTTTTGGATACTTATGTACCTTTAGGAGCAAGTACTTTTTTACTCTTACTCGACTGAGCTACTTTTACTTGTAACGGAGTAAATTTTGACCAGTAGTATTTGTACTCTTACTCAAGTACTGGGGTGGAGTACTCTGTCCATCTCTGGTTATATTATTGTTACCTTATAGACTCAAGAAAACATCCATTCCAGACATGGAAGATGCTGCTCAACATATTTATTTTCAGTTCCCACACACCATATACATACAAAGTGCAAAAATATAAATCACACAAAGTTTATTGTCAACAACATTAACTATATATTCAAACATTTCACTCAGAGAATGCAAACATTGGTCTGTTAGCTGTCATACATCATTCTCTGTAGTGTAATGATCTCATCTATTGATACCTGGAGTTCAACATACACTGATTGTTTCTGTAAAGTTGGGACAAGAGCAACAAAAGGCTGGAAAAGTAAATGATAGGAATAATAAACAGCTGGAGGAGCAACTAGTTAGGTTCATTAGTAACATGGATATGATTATAATCATGATGTTTACACTTTGATTAAAGCTCATAGACCTTATTAGTGAGTGGATTTTAACAACTACAACATTTGATCTGACAAACACATCAATGTAAATGTGATTGTAGATTTCTGAGTTTCCACAGTGAGAACAAAGCTCAGTGATACAGGAAGGTCAAACAACAACAACAACACAAACACATCAACACAAATATCCAGCAAACATTTAGAGCTCAGAGAAGTTTCTATTTCCATGTGGAGAAATGTGAGTTTAGGTAAAGAAACATCATCATGAGCAGTGATCTCCTCCACGGCTCCAGCTCCACCTCAACAAACTCAAACATCAACACAACAAGAGAAATGACAACAAGAGGTCAAAGTCCCGCCCACAATGTTTAATGATTGACAGCTGATCTCTGTGCAGTGCAGAGACACAACAGCAATGAGCTTTTAGCAACAAACATGGAGACTAAAGAAAGTGATGAACTAAAATACAGATTTTAACCAACTGCTCCTTCAATGATCTTTGTCTATTTGAGTTTACACAACTCTGCTGTGGCTCCAAATTCAAGCCGAACTCCAGCATGTAGAGGCTGAGTGAATGTGGTCTGGACTCTGTGGAGGAGAGTCATGGTTTCAGAGACGCTGTAGAAGGACAGAATACCTGCTCTGTGATCCAGATACACTCCTACTCTGGAGGACCGAGGACCTGAGACTGGAGTCTGGATCTTGTTGAACAGAAATGTGAAACTGTTGTTGTAACAAACTAATGACCAAGATTTGTCGTCACCTCCAAACCAACTTTCTCTGCTGATATTCTTGTATGCAACTGCTACATAAACTGCTCCTCCTCTCCACTCCACCTCCCAGTAACAACGTCCAGTCAGACTCTCTCTACTCAGGACCTGAACATACCCAGTGAATCTGTCTGGGTGACTAGAATAAGACTGAACTTTATCCATGTATGTTACTTTCCTGTTTCCCTCAGATAATAACATCCATGTGTCTGCTGTGTTTGGATCCAGTGTGATTTCCTGTGAATGTCTTAAGAAGTCAGCTCTGGTCCTGGGCTCTGGTGGTGGTGACAGTAAAACATCCACTTGAGTCTCTGTCAGTGAGACGTTTGTCCACGTGTCTCTCAGAAGGTCCTGTAGTTTGTCTCTGAGCTCTGACACAGCTGCTGTCACGTCCTCAAAGTGTCTGAGAGGACGGATGTTGATGCTGGATGAGTGTGTAGATGGACTGAGTGCTGACAGTGAGGGGTAGTTGTGTAGAAACTGGGTGTGATCCTCTGTGTGCGACAGCAGCTTCAGCTCAGCGTCTTTCCTCTTCAGCTCAGTGATCTCCTGCTCCAGCTTCTTCTCAAGCTCTTTGACTCCACTCACTTGAGTTTCCTGCTGGGATCTGATCTGCTGCTTCAGCTCAGAGCTTCTTTTCTCCATCAGACGGATCAGCTGAGTGAAGATCTTCTCACTGTCCTCCACTGCTTTATCAGCAGAGCCATTGATGGCCTCCACCTCCTGTTGAAGCACCTTCACGTCTTTCTCTCTGAGCTGGATTCTCTGCTGGATGTTTTGTCGACTCAGCTCCAGCTCTCTCTGCCTCTCAGTCCTTTCTGCTGCAGCTGAGACTGTGTCGTGGCCTCTATGTTCATCCAGGCAAAGGTGACAAATACACTGCTGATCAGTGCGGCAGAACATCTTCATCACCTCATTATGACGAGAGCAGATGTTCTCCTGGAGCTTCTTGGAGGGCTCCACCAGCTTGTGATTCTTAAATGAAGGAGATTCATAATGAGGCTGCAGGTGTTTCTCACAATAAGAGACCAGACATACCAGACAGGACTTGACAGCTTTGAGTTTCCTCCCAGTGCAGAAATCACAGGCCACATCTTCAGGTCCAGCATAGCAGTGATCAGCAGCAGCAGCTTGGAGCCCAGTCTTCTTCAGCTGCTCCACTAAAGCTGCTAACATGGTGTTTTTCACCAGAGGAGGCCTCGGTGTGAAGTTCTGCCTACACTGAGGACAGCTGTAGATTTTCTTCCCATCCTCTGCATCCCAGTGGGTTTTAATACAGCTGAAGCAGTAGCTGTGTCCACAGGGAATAGCCACTGGATCCTTCAGTAGATCCAGACAGATGGAACAAGAGAAGGTCTCCTGGTCCAGATGAACTCCTTTCTGCGCCATTTCACCTCTCACAGACGACGACGACTGTCTGAGTTTCTGTTGCTCAGAAGTGAAACTAGTCTGAGCTCTGATCTCAACAACATGTGTCTGTGCGGTGAACGGGGCCTGTCGGCTCCTCCTCTTCACCACATGTTGGTTCCACCCATCTTCAAACTGTACATCTGAAGGGGAGGGAACAAGGAAACACATGATCAGGGAGCAGCAGCTCAGTGTGTTTGACAGCAGATAATCAGATATTTCCTCATTTCAGTGTGAGGAGCAGCAGCTGTAAATCTCAACTTCTCCTATTTACAATGAAGTCTGGTTATATTCAGTGGTGGACAGTAACGGAGTAAATTTACTTGAGTACCGTACTTAAGTAGGCTACATATCCAGAGGATTTGTACGTTACTTTAGTATTAGATTACTTTGGTCCTTATTACTCTTACTTGAATACATTTCCAAGACAAATATTTTTACCTTTACTCGAGTTAATTTCTAGGAAGACTGAAAAGTACTGGTTACTTTCAGGTCTGCTCTTTTTTTCTGTAAAACCCTATTGGACACAAGCTGTGTTTGTCAAAGAAGGAAACCCTAACCCCTAAAAGCAGCACATCAGTGCAGCTGCTTTCAAAGAGTTCATTCTCAGAAACAAGAGTTAAAAGCTCCTTAAATACATTTAGAAACAATTATAGTAATTCATTGATGTGAAAAATAAGAAATGTACTCATAGGGCCGGATTTACTAAATTCCCAGATAGCGGGCGCTATATTGTTTGCGCCCGCTATAATATTGCGAGTTTGGTTAGTGCACGCAAAACAGGTGATCTTCTAAGAGTAACCCGCTAAATGAAAACACGTGCAAACCGCAATATGTAAATGAGGGTTTTGCGCATGGTAATCGTTTCCGCCATGGAGAGAGTGGACAGAGAGCTGGACGGACGAAGGGACAGAATGATATTTGATCCGATGCAGACAAAGACAGCATGTGTGTTCATCTCTCTCGCGCTCTGTTTAGATAAATGAACACAAATCGCTACAGGGCCCAACTCGTCATAGTGACTAACAGGCAGCAGCTGCAGCGACAATCACACACCTGTAATATGTGTGTGTGTGTGTGCCGCCCATGATCCAGTGGATTAATAGAGAGCTCAGGAGGGGCACACGGATCTAAACACTCTGACCACTGACCAGAGGGATCAAAGACGGGTGAAGGCAGCGGTGACGTGTCTCAGTCCGGGACCGGGACTGAGAGACGGAGCTGAGCAGCCAGGTACTGGAGAGGAGAGGAGAGGAGCACGCTGCAGGACAGACGTGCCCCGTGCGTAACGGCGTGTAAATGACTTTTAACACGGCTGAAAAACTGTTACAGAATTACCCAGACGTGAGGAAATGCAGAGATGTAAGATCACGGGGCTCTGACAGGTATCAAATCAATAAACGCATACGTTTTGGCAAAGTTGTATCAGTTAGTACATGGTTTTCAGACGTGGTAAATAAAGACGCAAAAACAGACACCGCAATCTCTTCCTGGTTTGGTAAATCACATTGCACGCGCTAAGGGACCGTTCGTTATTTATGGAATGGGCCACCGGAGGAAAATGGGGGGGGGGTCATGTCATAATATTCTTTGTTGAGGGGTGGGTCCACTAAAAAAAAAAAGGTCAGCGAGGGGGGGGTCATTCAACATTTTGTCTGGAGGACACTGCAATTAATCTAAACAAAACAAACAAACAAAAAAACGGGACATGTCAAAGCTGCAAGCACAGAGCAACGGCCCCCAAATCACTTCGCCAAGGACTTAATGAGGACTTTGCACGCGGGTTAGCACGTCTTTTATGGGTGAAAGAGTTTAACTTCAGTACCGTACAGAGGCTACGCTGCCTGCCTGCCTCATTGCGTAACTCTACATAGTCTGAGCGGCACGTACGTTCACGTTGCTTTCGTGAATTGTAAACAAACAGACGCCCCCTCGGTTTTAGCGTCCAGCAGTTTAGCGGCTAATTCAACTGCAGTGATGGATAACTGTACCGGAGACAACTTCATGAACTATTTGAGGAATAAACAGCAGCTTTTACCTGACGGGAGACCGACGCCTGAGCTACGGTAGCTAACAGTTAGCTGGTTTTACCTACTTTCTCTCACTCTCTCACTCTCTTTCTTACACACGCAGGCACACACGCACACACACACACAGTTGTCTGTCATCTGTTGTAAACCTTGTAATAATACGTTGTTGAGTGCAGTTCCCATTATTGTTGCTTCGGTTTGAGTGTGGATTAATTGTTAATGGCTTGTTGTGTAATGTGAGCTGGTCCAAAATCGCGGTTATGTTATTGATGAGTTGGGTTTTAATAACAAATGGCATTGTGATGAAAAGGTGCTGCACACATGGTTGTCAAAATGAAATAATGTAGTGTCACGCGCTACGTGATGCGATGTCACGTGTCGATGGCTGGGGGGGGGGGGTCATGTATCTTTTGATAAGGCTTAATGCAGGGTCATGTTAAAATTTACTGACTCCGACAGGGGGGTCATGTAAAAAAAAAAAAAAGTCCCGTGAATCCCTCCGGTGGCGCTGATGATAAATAACGAACAGTCCCTAAATAAATCGATTTGCATCTACTCCTCCCAGTATTCTGCATGTTCTGGCTGAAACGCCCATATTTACATATGCATCAAGGCAAACACGCTAAATGGATCGCACGTGCTATTCTGCCCGTGTGAGGGACGCAATCCTCGGTGCGTCCGGTTAGTAGATTTGGTTCGGGCGCATGACGTCCGCCCGACTACCCATTTCTCCGACCATACATTTCTTTATTTTTGCGTCCATTAGTCTGACCTCCCATTTCTCCGACTTAAGTAGCCCTAACCCTTAACCTTACCCTAAACCTAACCTTAACACTGTAGAATGGGTAGTCGGAGAAATGAGCTGTCGGACTTATGGGCAGTCAGACTGATGTATGCTCCCCATTTGGTTCCACGTGTGTTTGCGCGTGCAATAACGTTTGCACACGTTTTAATACACGCAAACCTTTAGTAAATCCGGCCCTTACTCTTATTTTTACTTAAAGTAAATTTAAAAGCATGTACTTTTGGATACTTAAGTACCTTTAGAAGCAAGTACTTTTTTTTACTCTTACTGGAGTAACATGTTGACTGAGCTACTTTTACTTGTAACGGAGTAAATTTTGACCAGTAGTATTTGTACTCTTACTCAGTGGCGGCTGGTGGTCAAATTAGTTGGGTGGGCTAATAAATAAATTATACGGTTAACACAGCTAAAAGTTAGGGTTATCCCATCTCACAAAAGTATAGCAACTAACTAGGCCTACACACTGCATTAAGTAAGGGTCTAGTCCAAAAAAAACAAACAAACAAAAAACTTCACCTGGTTATCTCACACATACACAGTCTCTCTCTCTCTCTCTCTCCCTCTCTCACGCACGCACGCACGCACGCACGCACACACACACACACACACACACGTACGCACGCACACACACACACGCACGCACGCACACACACCCGACGATATTGCTCAATTAAAAAAAAAAAAAAAAAGACGATATATGCAGCTCATATCGACGGCCTTTCTGGTCTGTTATCACCATGTCATTTAAGTCTGGTGCTCCCGGTGAGTTTAGAAACTAGATTCTCCACTTCGTTCATGTTAGCAAAGACAGTTTAGAGCAGTAAAGTAATGCTACCTGTGATGCTAGCGCCTAGCGCCGCTGTTTTGTCTTCTCCCTCCCACAACAACACAACTTTTCCTCCGGTTCCTGTCATTGGTCTGAAAACAGCCCAATGACAAGTGAACCAAGGGGGCGGGACATGACGCCTGTCAATCACTGACCCTGCGTCAGCCCGCTGCTGATTGGTCAGAACCGCTCGGCCTGTGGGCTGAATGAAATTAGCCCCAACAGTCGGTCAATGGCGAGGGCGGGACCTGGCACCTGTCAATCATCCACAGTCGGAAAATGAATGAGAGCAGACTCGGTGAGCTCGGGCTGATTAAAATTAGCCCATTTAGAGATATATCCTGTGTTTTTCTTGAAACTATTTAATATTGTTGCCAGTTCCGATTTTACTAAGACTTAGAACAATCTTTTGTATGTTATTTAGAGAATATAATGTAGGCTATATAATATTTTTTCCTCATCTTTTGTTGTGTAATGCAGGGAGGGCTTAGCCCCACTAGCCCATTGATACCAGCCGTCACTGCTCTTACTCAAGTACTGGGGTGGAGTACTCTGTCCATCTCTGGTTATATTATTGTTACCTTATAGACTCAAGAAAACATCCATTCCAGACATGGAAGATGCTGCTCAACATATTTATTTTCAGTTCCCACACACCATATACATACAAAGTGCAAAAATATAAATCACACAAAGTTTATTGTCAACAACATTAACTATATATTCAAACATTTCACTCAGAGAATGCAAACATTGGTCTGTTAGCTGTCATACATCATTCTCTGTAGTGTAATGATCTCATCTATTGATACCTGGAGTTCAACATACACTGATTGTTTCTGTAAAGTTGGGACAAGAGCAACAAAAGGCTGGAAAAGTAAATGATAGGAATAATAAACAGCTGGAGGAGCAACTAGTTAGGTTCATTAGTAACATGGATATGATTATAATCATGATGTTTACACTTTGATTAAAGCTCATAGACCTTATTAGTGAGTGGATTTTAACAACTACAACATTTGATCTGACAAACACATCAATGTAAATGTGATTGTAGATTTCTTAGTTTCCACAGTGAGAACAAAGCTCAGTGATACAGGAAGGTCAAACAACAACAACAACACAAACACATCAACACAAATATCCAACAAACATTTAGAGCTCAGAGAAGTTTCTATTTCCATGTGGAGAAATGTGAGTTTAGGTAAAGAAACATCATCATGAGCAGTGATCTCCTCCACGGCTCCAGCTCCACCTCAACAAACTCAAACATCAACACAACAAGAGAAATGACAACAAGAGGTCAAAGTCCCGCCCACAATGTTTAATGATTGACAGCTGATCTCTGTGCAGTGCAGAGACACAACAGCAATGAGCTTTTAGCAACAAACATGGAGACTAAAGAAAGTGATGAACTAAAATACAGATTTTAACCAACTGCTCCTTCAATGATCTTTGTCTATTTGAGTTTACACAACTCTGCTGTGACTCCAAAATCATTGAGCCGAACTCCAGCGTGTAGAGGCTGAGTGAATGTGGTCTGGACTCTGTGGAGGAGAGTCATGGTTTCAGAGACGCTGTAGAAGGACAGAATACCTGCTCTGTGATCCAGATACACTCCTACTCTGGAGGACTGAGGACCTGAGACTGGAGTATCGATGTTGTTGAATATAAATGTGAAACTGTTGTTGGAACAATCTAATGACCAAGATTTGTCGTTACCTCCAAACCAACTTTCATTCCCTGCTCTGCTGATATTCTTGTATGCGACTGCTACATAAACTCCTCCTCTCCACTCCACCTCCCAGTAACAACGTCCAGTCAGACTCTCTCTACTCAGGACCTGACGATATGAAGTGAATCTGTCTGGGTGACTAGAATAAGACTGATCTTTACCTCGTGTTACTTTCCTGTTTCCCTCAGATAATAACAGACATGTGTGTGCTGTGTTTGGATCCAGTGTGATTTCCTGTGAATATCTTAAGAAGTCAGCTCTGGTCCTGGGCTCTGGTGGTGGTGACAGTAAAACATCCACTTGAGTCTCTGTCAGTGAGACGTTTGTCCACGTGTCTCTCAGAAGGTCCTGTAGTTTGTCTCTGAGCTCTGACACAGCTGCTGTCACGTCCTCAAAGTGTCTGAGAGGACGGATGTCGATGCTGGATGAGTGTGTAGATGGACTGAGTGCTGACAGTGAGGGGTAGTTGTGTAGAAACTGGGTGTGATCCTCTGTGTGCGACAGCAGCTTCAGCTCAGCGTCTTTCCTCTTCAGCTCAGTGATCTCCTGCTCCAGCTTCTTCTCAAGCTCTTTGACTCCACTCACTTGAGTTTCCTGCTGGGATCTGATCTGCTGCTTCAGCTCAGAGCTTCTTTTCTCCATCAGACGGATCAGCTGAGTGAAGATCTTCTCACTGTCCTCCACTGCTTTATCAGCAGAGCCATTGATGGCCTCCACCTCCTGTTGAAGCACCTTCACGTCTTTCTCTCTGAGCTGGATTCTCTGCTGGATGTTTTGTCGACTCAGCTCCAGCTCTCTCTGCCTCTCAGTCCTTTCTGCTGCAGCTGAGACTGTGTCGTGGCCTCTATGTTCATCCACAGAGCAGAGATAACAGATACACTGCTGATCAGTGCGGCAGAACATCTTCATCACCTCATTATGACGAGAGCAGATGTTCTCCTGGAGCTTCTTGGAGGGCTCCACCAGCTTGTGATTCTTAAATGAAGGAGATTCATAGTGAGGCTGCAGGTGTTTCTCACAATAAGAGACCAGACATTGCAGACAGGACTTGACAGCTTTGAGTTTCCTCCCAGTGCAGAAATCACAGGCCACATCTTCAGGTCCAGCATAGCAGTGATCAGCAGCAGCAGCTTGGAGTCCAGTCTTCTTCAGCTGCTCCACTAAAGCTGCTAACATGGTGTTTTTCACCAGAGGAGGCCTCGGTGTGAAGGTCTGCCTACACTGAGGACAGCTGTAGATTTTCCTCCCATCCTCTGCATCCCAGTGGGTTTTAATACAGCTGAAGCAGTAGCTGTGTCCACAGGGAATAGCCACTGGATCCTTCAGTAGATCCATACAGATGGAACAAGAGAAGGTCTCCTCGTCCAGATGAACTCCTTTCTGCGCCATTTCACCTCTCACAGACGACGACGACTGTCTGAGTTTCTGTTGCTCAGAAGTGAAACTAGTCTGAGCTCTGATCTCAACAACATGTGTCTGTGCGGTGAACGGGGCCTGTCGGCTCCTCCTCTTCACCACATGTTGGTTCCACCCATCTTCAAACTGTAGATCTGAAGGGGAGGGAACAAGGAAACACATGATCAGGGAGCAGCAGCTCAGTGTGTTTGAGAGCAGATAATCAGATATTTCCTCATTCCAGTGCGAGGAGCAGCAGCTAATCTCAACTTCTCCTATTTACAATGAAGTCTGGTTATATTCAGTGGTGGACAGTAACGGAGTAAATTTACTTGAGTACTGTACTTATTAAGTACATATCCAGAGGATTTATACTTTACTTGAGTATTAGATTTCTTTGGTACTTATTACTCTTACTTGAATACATTTCCAAGACAAATATTTTTACTTTTACTCAAGTTAATTTCTAGGAAGGCTGAAAAGTACTCGTTACTTTCAGGTCTTTTTCTAAAATCCTATTGGACACAAGCTGTGTTTGTCAAAGAAGGAAACCCTAACCCCTAAAAGCAGCACATCAGTGCAGCTGCTTTCAAAGAGTTCATTCTCAGAAACAAGAGTTAAAAGCTCCTTAAATTCATTTAGAAAAAATTATAGTAATTCATTGATGTGAAAAATAAGAAATTTACTCTTACTCTTACTTAAAGTAAATTTAAAAGCATGTAGGCTACTTTTGGATACTTAAGTACCTTTTTTACTCGTACTCGACTGAGCTGCTTTTACTTGTAACGGAGTAAATTTTGACCAGTAGTATTTGTACTCTTACTCAACTACTGGGGTGGAGTACTCTGTCCATCTCTGGTTATATTATTGTTACCTTATAGACTCAAGAAAACATCCATTCCAGACATGGAAGATGCTGCTCAACATATTTATTTTCAGTTCCCACACACCATATACATACAAAGTGCAAAAATATAAATGACACAAAGTTTATTGTCAACAACATTAACTATATATTCAAACATTTCACTCAGAGAATGCAAACATTGGTCTGTTAGCTGTCACACATCATTCTCTGTAGTGTAATGATCTCATCTATTGATACCTGGAGTTCAACATACACTGATTGTTTCTGTAAAGTTGGGACAAGAGCAACAAAAGGCTGGAAAAGTAAATGATAGGAATAATAAACAGCTGGAGGAGCAACTAGTTAGGTTCATTAGTAACATGGATATGATTATAATCATGATGTTTACACTTTGATTAAAGCTCATAGACCTTATTAGTGAGTGGATTTTAACAACTACAACATTTGATCTGACAAACACATCAATGTAAATGTGATTGTAGATTTCTTAGTTTCCACAGTGAGAACAAAGCTCAGTGATACAGGAAGGTCAAACAACAACAACAACAACACAAACACATCAACACAAATATCCAACAAACATTTAGAGCTCAGAGAAGTTTCTATTTCCATGTGGAGAAATGTGAGTTCAGGTAAAGAAACATCATCATGAGCAGTGATCTCCTCCACGGCTCCAGCTCCACCTCAACAAACTCAAACATCAACACAACAAGAGAAATGACAACAAGAGGTCAAAGTCCCGCCCACAATGTTTAATGATTGACAGCTGATCTCTGTGCAGTGCAGAGACACAACAGCAATGAGCTTTTAGCAACAAACATGGAGACTAAAGAAAGTGATGAACTAAAATACAGATTTTAACCAACTGCTCCTTCAATGATCTTTGTCTATTTGAGTTTACACAACTCTGCTGTGTCTCCATAGCAGTAAAGACGAACTCCAGCATGTAGAGGCTGAGTGAATGTGGTCTGGACTCTGTGGAGGAGAGTCATGGTTTCAGAGACGCTGTAGAAGGACAGAATACCTGCTCTGTGATCCAGATACACTCCTACTCTGGAGGACCGAGGACCTGAGACTGTCGTCTGGGTGTTGTTGAACCAAAATGTGAAACTGTTGTTTGAACAAACTAATTCCCAAGATTTGTCGTTACCTCCAAACACACTTTCTCTCTCTGCTCTGCTGATATTCTTGTATGCGACTGCTACACAAACTCCTATTCCTCTCCACTCCACCTCCCAGTAACAACGTCCAGTCAGACTCTCTCTACTCAGGACCTGATAATATGTAGTGAATCTGTCTGGGTGACTAGAATAAGACTGATCTTTACTCATGTATGTTACTTTCCTGTTTCCTTCAGATAATAACAGAGATGTGTATGCTGTGTTTGGATCCAGAGTGATTTCCTGTGAATATCTTAAGAAGTCAGCTCTGGTCCTGGGCTCTGGTGGTGGTGACAGTAAAACATCCACTTGAGTCTCTGTCAGTGAGACGTTTGTCCACGTGTCTCTCAGAAGGTCCTGTAGTTTGTCTCTGAGCTCTGACACAGCTGCTGTCACGTCCTCAAAGTGTCTGAGAGGACGGATGTTGATGCTGGATGAGTGTGTAGATGGACTGAGTGCTGACAGTGAGGGGTAGTTGTGTAGAAACTGGGTGTGATCCTCTGTGTGCGACAGCAGCTTCAGCTCAGCGTCTTTCCTCTTCAGCTCAGTGATCTCCTGCTCCAGCTTCTTCTCAAGCTCTTTGACTCCACTCACTTGAGTTTCCTGCTGGGATCTGATCTGCTGCTTCAGCTCAGAGCTTCTTTTCTCCATCAGACGGATCAGCTGAGTGAAGATCTTCTCACTGTCCTCCACTGCTTTATCAGCAGAGCCATTGATGGCCTCCACCTCCTGTTGAAGCACCTTCACGTCTTTCTCTCTGAGCTGGATTCTCTGCTGGATGTTTTGTCGACTCAGCTCCAGCTCTCTCTGCCTCTCAGTCCTTTCTGCTGCAGCTGAGACTGTGTCGTGGCCTTTATGTTCATCCAGGCAGAGGTGACAAATACACTTCTGATCAGTGCGGCAGAACATCTTCATCACCTCATTATGACGAGAGCAGATGTTCTCCTGGAGCTTCTTGGAGGGCTCCACCAGCTTGTGATTCTTAAATGAAGGAGATTCATAATGAGGCTGCAGGTGTTTCTCACAATAAGAGACCAGACATACCAGACAGGACTTGACAGCTTTGAGTTTCCTCCCAGTGCAGAAATCACAGGCCACATCTTCAGGTCCAGCATAGCAGTGATCAGCAGCAGCAGCTTGGAGTCCAGTCTTCTTCAGCTGCTCCACTAAAGCTGCTAACATGGTGTTTTTCACCAGAGGAGGCCTCGGTGTGAAGGTCTGCCTACACTGAGGGCAGCTGTAGATTTTCCTCCCATCCTCTGCATCCCAGTGGGTTTTAATACAGCTGAAGCAGTAGCTGTGTCCACAGGGAATAGTCACTGGATCCTTCAGTAGATCCAGACAGATGGAACAAGAGAAGGTCTCCTCGTCCAGATGAACTCCTTTCTGCGCCATTTCACCTCTCACAGACGACGACGACTGTCTGAGTTTCTGTTGCTCAGAAGTGAAACTAGTCTGAGCTCTGATCTCAACAACATGTGTCTGTGCGGTGAACGGGGCCTGTCGGCTCCTCCTCTTCACCACATGTTGGTTCCACCCATCTTCAAACTGTAGATCTGAAGGGGAGGGAACAAGGAAACACATGATCAGGGAGCAGCAGCTCAGTGTGTTTGACAGCAGATAATCAGATATTTCCTCATTCCAGTGCGAGGAGCAGCAGCTGTAAATCTCAACTTCTCCTATTTACAATGAAGTCTGGTTATATTCAGTGGTGGACAGTAACGGAGTAAATTCACTTGAGTACTGTACTTAAGTACATATCCAGAGGATTTGTACTTTACTTGAGTATTAGATTTCTTTGGTACTTATTACTCTTACTTGAATACATTTCCAAGACAAATATTTTTACTTTTACTGGAGTTAATTTCTAGGAAGGCTGAAAAGTACTCGTTGCTTTCAGGTCTGCTCTTTTTTATTTTTTTTCTAAAATCCTATTGAACACAAGCTGTGTTTGTCAAAGAAGGAAACCCTAACCCCTAAAAGCAGCACATCAGTGCAGCTGCTTTCAAAGAGTTCATTCTCAGAAACAAGAGTTAAAAGCTCCTTACATTCATTTAGAAACAATTATAGTAATTCATTGATGTGAAAAATAAGAAATGTACTCTTACTCTTACTTAAAGTACATTTAAAAGCATGTACTTTTGGATACTTATAAGTACGTTTAGAAGCAAGTACTTTTTTACTCTTACTGGAGTAACATGTCGACTGAGCTACTTTTACTTGTAACGGAGTAAATTTTGACCAGTAGTATTTGTACTCTTACTCAAGTACTGGGGTGGAGTACTCTGTCCATCTCTGGTTGTATTATTGTTACCTTATAGACTCAAGAAAACATCCATTCCAGACATGGAAGATGCTGCTCAACATATTTATTTTCAGTTCCCACACACTATATACATACAAAGTGCAAAAATATAAATCACACAAAGTTTATTGTCAACAACATTAACTATATATTCAAACATTTCACTGAGAGAATGCAAACATTGGTCTGTTAGCTGTCATACATCATTCTCTGTAGTGTAATGATCTCATCTATTGATACCTGGAGTTCAACATACACTGATTGTTTCTGTAAAGTTGGGACAAGAGCAACAAAAGGCTGGAAAAGTAAATGATAGGAATAATAAACAGCTGGAGGAGCAACTAGTTAGGTTCATTAGTAACATGGATATGATTATAATCATGATGTTTACACTTTGATTAAAGCTCATAGACCTTATTAGTGAGTGGATTTTAACAACTACAACATTTGATCTGACAAACACATCAATGTAAATGTGATTGTAGATTTCTTAGTTTCCACAGTGAGAACAAAGCTCAGTGATACAGGAAGGTCAAACAACAACAACAACAACAACACAAACACATCAACACAAATATCCAACAAACATTTAGAGCTCAGAGAAGTTTCTATTTCCATGTGGAGAAATGTGAGTTCAGGTAAAGAAACATCATCATGAGCAGTGATCTCCTCCACGGCTCCAGCTCCACCTCAACAAACTCAAACATCAACACAACAAGAGAAATGACAACAAGAGGTCAAAGTCCCGCCCACAATGTTTAATGATTGACAGCTGATCTCTGTGCAGTGCAGAGACACAACAGCAATGAGCTTTTAGCAACAAACATGGAGACTAAAGAAAGTGATGAACTAAAATACAGATTTTAACCAACTGCTCCTTCAATGATCTTTGTCTATTTGAGTTTACACAACTCTGCTGTGTCTCCATAGCAGTAAAGACGAACTCCAGCATGTAGAGGCTGAGTGAATGTGGTCTGGACTCTGTGGAGGAGAGTCATGGTTTCAGAGACGCTGTAGAAGGACAGAATACCTGCTCTGTGATCCAGATACACTCCTACTCTGGAGGACCGAGGACCTGAGACTGTCGTCTGGGTGTTGTTGAACCAAAATGTGAAACTGTTGTTTGAACAAACTAATTCCCAAGATTTGTCGTTACCTCCAAACACACTTTCTCTCTCTGCTCTGCTGATATTCTTGTATGCGACTGCTACACAAACTCCTATTCCTCTCCACTCCACCTCCCAGTAACAACGTCCAGTCAGACTCTCTCTACTCAGGACCTGATAATATGTAGTGAATCTGTCTGGGTGACTAGAATAAGACTGATCTTTACTCATGTATGTTACTTTCCTGTTTCCTTCAGATAATAACAGAGATGTGTATGCTGTGTTTGGATCCAGAGTGATTTCCTGTGAATATCTTAAGAAGTCAGCTCTGGTCCTGGGCTCTGGTGGTGGTGACAGTAAAACATCCACTTGAGTCTCTGTCAGTGAGACGTTTGTCCACGTGTCTCTCAGAAGGTCCTGTAGTTTGTCTCTGAGCTCTGACACAGCTGCTGTCACGTCCTCAAAGTGTCTGAGAGGACGGATGTCGATGCTGGATGAGTGTGTAGATGGACTGAGTGCTGACAGTGAGGGGTAGTTGTGTAGAAACTGGGTGTGATCCTCTGTGTGTGACAGCAGCTTCAGCTCAGCGTCTTTCCTCTTCAGCTCAGCGATCTCCTGCTCCAGCTTCTTCTCAAGCTCTTTGACTCCACTCACTTGAGTTTCCTGCTGGGATCTGATCTGCTGCTTCAGCTCAGAGCTTCTTTTCTCCATCAGACGGATCAGCTGAGTGAAGATCTTCTCACTGTCCTCCACTGCTTTATCAGCAGAGCCATTGATGGCCTCCACCTCCTGTTGAAGCACCTTCACGTCTTTCTCTCTGAGCTGGATTCTCTGCTGGATGTTTTGTCGACTCAGCTCCAGCTCTCTCTGCCTCTCAGTCCTTTCTGCTGCAGCTGAGACTGTGTCGTGGCCTTTATGTTCATCCAGAGAGCAGAGATAACAGATACACTGCTGATCGGTGCGGCAGAACATCTTCATCACCTCATCATGACGAGAGCAGATGTTCTCCTGGAGCTTCTTGGAGGGCTCCACCAGCTTGTGATTCTTAAATGAAGGAGATTCATAATGAGGCTGCAGGTGTTTCTCACAATAAGAGACCAGACATACCAGACAGGACTTGACAGCTTTGAGTTTCCTCCCAGTGCAGACATCACAGGCCACATCTTCAGGTCCAGCATAGCAGTGATCAGCAGCAGCAGCTTGGAGTCCAGTCTTCTTCAGCTGCTCCACTACAGCTGCTAACATGGTGTTTTTCACCAGAGGAGGCCTCGGTGTGAAGGTCTGCCTACACTGAGGACAGCTGTAGATTTTCCTCCCATCCTCTGCATCCCAGTGGGTTTTAATACAGCTGAAGCAGTAGCTGTGTCCACAGGGAATAGCCACTGGATCCTTCAGTAGATCCATACAGATGGAACAAGAGAAGGTTTCCTGGTCCAGATGAACTCCTTTCTGCGCCATTTCACCTCTCACACACGACGACGACTGTCTGAGTTTCTGTTGCTCAGAAGTGAAACTAGTCTGAGCTCTGATCTCAACAACATGTGTCTGTGCGGTGAACGGGGCCTGTCGGCTCCTCCTCTTCACCACATGTTGGTTCCACCCATCTTCAAACTGTAGATCTGAAGGGGAGGGAACAAGGAAACACATGATCAGGGAGCAGCAGCTCAGTGTGTTTGAGAGCAGATAATCAGATATTTCCTCATTCCAGTGCGAGGAGCAGCAGCTGTGAATCTCAACTTCTCCTATTTACAATGAAGTCTGGTTATATTCAGTGGTGGACAGTAACAGAGTAAATTTACTTGAGGACTGTACTTATATCCAGATGATTTGTACTTTATTTGAGTTTTAGATTTCTTTGGTACTTATTACTCTTACTTGAATACATTTCCAAGACAAATATTTTTACTTTTACCCGAGTTAATTTCTAGGAAGGCAAGGCAAGGCAAGGCAATTTTATTTGTATAGCCCGTTTTTACAAACAGTTTGTCTCAAAGGGCTTTACATGGCATCGTAACAACATCCTCTGTCCTTAGACCCTCACATCGACTGAGGAAAAACTCCATGGAAAACCCTTTTAACAGGGAAAAGTCGGAGAAACCTCAGGGTGAGCAACAGAGGAGGGATCCCTCACCCAGGACAGACAGACGTGCAATAGATGTTGTTACAGACAAGAAAACAGTTTACAGTTTGTCACAGAATGTGCGAAATATGGAAATGTTAGCAGGAGTTGATGAAGGCAGTCTCTGGTGAGGGGGGGGGGGGGGGGGGCAGGGAGAGCTGGCCAGCTCGATGGGAGGGCTGGGTGGCAGACTGGTCCATGGGAAGGAAGGGGAGGCCGGTCTAACAGCAGGGGAAGGGGTGGGAGGGGGGGGGCGATGCAGGCGGCGGCTGGTGCAGAGAGATGGAGCTCCGGTGGATCTGCGGAAACACAGAGAGAGTGCGAGACACCAAGGCCAAACTACAAAGTACAACAGAAAATGACAGTTCAAAAATATACTGAGGAGAAGAGAGGAGAGGAGAGGGGAGGGGAGGGGAGGAGAGAAGAGAAGAGAAGAGAAGAGAAGAGAAGAGAAGAGAAGAGAAGAGAAGAGAAGAGAAGAGAAGAGAAGAGAAGAGAAGAGAAGAGAAGAGAAGAGGAGGAGAGAGGAGAGGGCTCTGTGTAACCAGATGTGTCCCCAGCAGTCTAAGCCTATAGCAGCGTAGCTATAAAATGGTTCAGAGCTACCTGAACCAGCCCTAACTAAAAGCCCTGTCATAAAGGAAGGTCTTCAGTCTAGACTTAAATGTAGTTAGAGTGTCTGCCTCTTTGACCCATGGAGAGAGCTGGTTCCACAGTAAAGGAGCCCGGTAACTGAAGGCTCTACCTCCCAGTCTGTTTTTAGAGATACTGGGAGTCACTAACAGACCTGCATTCTGGGAGCGGAGTGCTCTGGTAGGACAGTAAGGAATGATTAGTTCTTTCAGATAGGTTGGAGCTTTATCATTAAGAGCCTTATAAGTCAGCAGAAGGATTTTGAAGTCTATTCTAAATCCCACAGGAAGCCAGTGGAGAGAAGCTAAGGTGGGAGAGATGTGCTCTCTCTTCCTAACTCCTGTCAAAACCCTCGCTGCGGCATTCTGGACCAGCTGGAGACTCTTTAGAGAGTTTTTCGGACATCCTGACAGGAGAGAGTTGCAGTAGTCTAGCCTAGAAGTGATAAATGCATGCACCAGTTTCTCAGCATCACTCTGGGAGAGGATATTCCTAATCTTAGTGATACTGCGCAGATGGAAGAAGGCGGTCCTAGTCACGTGCTTTATGTGGGAGCTAAGGCTCGTTACTTTCAGGTCTGCTCTTTTTTGTGTGAATGCTGAAACACTATTGTTCTTCTGTTCGGCCATTTTCTTTATTAGTGTGAATGCTGAAATTTTCTTTATACTTATTCCGAGTTCTTCTTCCCTTTTTTGGTCTCTAACTAGTCCTTCATACTTTGTGCTATTTCAACAATTCATACATCAAATCATGCAGCTTTTTCTGGACATTATCAAAATGACTTTTCTCTTTTCAAATATTCATACTTTTTGCAATATTCAACTATTTCTGATTTTTTTTTTGGCCCATAGAGAATGCATTGGAACAGTCTTGAAACTCGTCAAATCTTCTTACTTCTTTCAGCCTCTAAAGCTTCAGCATACTTTATGCTAGACTTCATTCAAATTCTGATCTGTAGACAAACTTTTAATGTATTCAACCGGTGTACAACTTTTTCATATCTTGTAGAGTTTTTGAGATAAATCCTTTAAAAGCACATGAGGATTTCTGACAAATTTCACACTTTTCAATGAGTGCGTATTGCGTTGGCTAGAGTGAGTGACGTCGTCATCAGAGTGCAGGAGATCCAAAAAAGCGACTGGAACTTTTCTTCTGAAACTGCCAGCAAAGCTACAAATGACACTCTACACTCAAGAATTGGCCACAGTTTGTAGCCACACTTGTCTTCTGGCATACAATCTGGTCAAAAATGCAAAGAGATTTAGAGAATGATTTAAAATATGTTTTAAATGCAGCCTGGGTGCTCTCTCTCTGCCATTCAGCCCATTTTTTTTCAAAGCAGAGTAGAAGGAGCTCAACTTTGTAATTCACTGGAATGGGCCTTATACTTCGTTTGATTTCATCAAAAAAATAGTCACAGGTCACAAAAAGTACCTCTACTTACTTGTTGTGGCTCATTTATACTCTTTTCTTTTTTTTAAGCATAATTGAAAAATCTCACATTCATCAAAGTCTCAACCTCTACTTCACCAGAAGTGTTTGAATATCCCAGTGGTTAGGGTTCCTGCTTTCCAACCACAAGGTCACGGGTTCGAATCCAAGGGAACCATTCTGTTATGTTGAATTCTGCTCCCCTCCCCCACCTTCAATTGATTACAGGTGTTCGTTAAGAGACTCACTGATTGCTCGTGCCACAGTTTGCAGCACATCATCACATTACAATCAATGACAACATGCTTATGTGTGTGCTCTCTGTGGCGAAGCAGCAGAGTAAAGGTTTAGTGATCATGAGGTCATAGGTTCTATTCCGGCCTCAGTCATGTCACGTCATTGCTTGACTTTTGATTCCAACTATTCAGCTGTCATTGGACAGTCTTTAATTCCTCATAGTATAAAGCTCATTGTAACTTGGGTCCTCTGTGGCCATATGGTTAGTGTGTCAGGTTACCACTCGTGAAGTTGTGGGTTCAATTCCTGCCTGGGACATGTTTGCGTGTCATTCTGTGTGTCTTTGTCAATTTATTCAGCATGGTTCAGCAATGGCTTTCAGCATTCCCACGTATTTCCTTCAGGAAATACCAATTCTATTTTTTTTCTAAAATCCTATTGAACACAAGCTGTGTCTGTCAAAGGAAACCCTAACCCCTAAAAGCAGCACATCAGTGCAGCTGCTTTCAAAGAGTTCATTCTCAGAAACAAGAGTTAAAAGCTCCTTACATTCATTTAGAAAAAATTATAGTAATTCATTGATGTGAAAAATAAGAAATTTACTCTTACTCTTACTTTTACTTAAAGTACATTTAAAAGCATGTACTTTTGGATACTTAAGTACCTTTAGAAGCAAGTACTTTTTTTACTCTTACTCGAGTAACATGTCGACTGAGCTACTTTTACTTGTAACGGAGTAAATTTTGACCAGTAGTATTTGTACTCTTACTCAAGTACTGGGGTGGAGTACTCTGTCCATCTCTGGTTATATTATTGTTACCTTATAGACTCAAGAAAACATCCATTCCAGACATGGAAGATGCTGCTCAACATATTTATTTTCAGTTCCCACACACTATATACATACAAAGTGCAAAAATATAAATCACACAAAGTTTATTGTCAACAACATTAACTATATATTCAAACATTTCACTCAGAGAATGCAAACATTGGTCTGTTAGCTGTCATACATCATTCTCTGTAGTGTAATGATCTCATCTATTGATACCTGGAGTTCAACATACACTGATTGTTTCTGTAAAGTTGGGACAAGAGCAACAAAAGGCTGGAAAAGTAAATGATAGGAATAATAAACAGCTGGAGGAGCAACTAGTTAGGTTCATTAGTAACATGGATATGATTCTAATCATGATGTTTACACTTTGATTAAAGCTCATAGACCTTATTAGTGAGTGGATTTTAACAACTACAACATTTGATCTGACAAACACATCAATGTAAATGTGATTGTAGATTTCTTAGTTTCCACAGTGAGAACAAAGCTCAGTGATACAGGAAGGTCAAACAACAACAACAACACAAACACATCAACACAAATATCCAGCAAACATTTAGAGCTCAGAGAAGTCTCTATTTCCATGTGGAGAAATGTGAGTTTAGGTAAAGAAACATCATCATGAGCAGTGATCTCCTCCACGGCTCCAGCTCCACCTCAACAAACTCAAACATCAACACAACAAGAAATGACAACAAGAGGTCAAAGTCCTGCCCACAATGTTAAATGATTGACAGCTGATCTCTGTGCAGAGCAGAGACACAACAGCAATGAGCTTTTAGCAACAAACATGGAGACTAAAGAAAGAGATGAACTAAAATACAGATTTTAACCAACTGCTCCTTTAATGATCTTTGTCTATTTGAGTTTACACAACTCAGCTGTGGATTCATAACCAAGCAGAACTCCAGCGTGTAGAGGCTGAGTGAATGTGGTCTGGACTCTGTGGAGGAGAGTCATGGTTTCAGAGACGCTGTAGAAGGACAGAATACCTGCTCTGTGATCCAGATACACTCCTACTCTGGAGGACCGAGGACCTGAGACTGGAGTCTGGATGTTGTTGAACCAAAATGTGAAACTGTTGTTGGAACAATATAACGCCCAAGATTTTTCGTTAGCCCCAAACCAACTTTCTCTCTCGGCTCTGTTGATATTCTTGTATGCGACTGCTACATCAACTCCTCCTCCTCTCCTCTCCACCTCCCAGTAACAACGTCCAGTCAGACTCTCTCTACTCAGGACCTGAGGACATTTAGTGAATCTGTCTGGGTGACTAGAATAAGACTGAACTTCTCTCATGAATCTTACTTTCCTGTTTCCCTCAGATAATAACAGAGATGTGTATGCTGTGTTTGGATCCAATGTGATTTCCTGTGAATATCTTAAGAAGTCAGCTCTGGTCCTGGGCTCTGGTGGTGGTGACAGTAAAACATCCACTTGAGTCTCAGTCAGTGAGACGTTTGTCCACGTGTCTCTCAGAAGGTCCTGTAGTTTGTCTCTGAGCTCTGACACAGCTGCTGTCACATCCTCAAAGTGTCTGAGAGGACGGATGTTGATGCTGGATGAGTGTGTAGATGGACTGAGTGCTGACAGTGAGGGGTAGTTGTGTAGAAACTGGGTGTGATCCTCTGTGTGCGACAGCAGCTTCAGCTCAGCGTCTTTCCTCTTCAGCTCAGTGATCTCCTGCTCCAGCTTCTTCTCAAGCTCTTTGACTCCACTCACTTGAGTTTCCTGCTGGGATCTGATCTGCTGCTTCAGCTCAGAGCTTCTTTTCTCCATCAGACGGATCAGCTGAGTGAAGATCTTCTCACTGTCCTCCACTGCTTTATCAGCAGAGCCATTGATGGCCTCCACCTCCTGTTGAAGCACCTTCACGTCTTTCTCTCTGAGCTGGATTCTCTGCTGGATGTTTTGTCGACTCAGCTCCAGCTCTCTCTGCCTCTCAGTCCTTTCTGCTGCAGCTGAGACTGTGTCGTGGCCTTTATGTTCATCCACAGAGCAGAGATAACAGATACACTTCTGATCAGTGCGGCAGAACATCTTCATCACCTCATTATGACGAGAGCAGATGTTCTCCTGCAGCTTCTTGGAGGGCTCCACCAGCTTGTGATTCTTAAATGAAGGAGATTCATAATGAGGCTGCAGGTGTTTCTCACAATAAGAGACCAGACATACCAGACAGGACTTGACAGCTTTGAGTTTCCTCCCAGTGCAGAAATCACAGGCCACATCTTCAGGTCCAGCATAGCAGTGATCAGCAGCAGCAGCTTGGAGTCCAGTCTTCTTCAGCTCCTCCACTAAAGCTGCTAACATGGTGTTTTTCACCAGAGGAGGCCTCGGTGTGAAGGTCTGCCTACACTGAGGACAGCTGTAGATTTTCTTCCCATCCTCTGCATCCCAGTGGGTTTTAATACAGCTGAAGCAGTAGCTGTGTCCACAGGGAATAGCCACTGGATCCTTCAGTAGATCCAGACAGATGGAACAAGAGAAGGTCTCCTGGTCCAGATGAACTCCTTTCTGCGCCATTTCACCTCTCACAGACGACGACGACGACGACTGTCTGAGTTTCTGTTGCTCAGAAGTGAAACTAGTCTGAGCTCTGATTTCAACAACATGTGTCTGTGCGGTGAACGGGGCCTGTCGGCTCCTCCTCTTCACCACATGTTGGTTCCACCCATCTTCAAACTGTAGATCTGAAGGGGAGGGAACAAGGAAACACATGATCAGGGAGCAGCAGCTCAGTGTGTTTGACAGCAGATAATCAGATATTTCCTCATTCCAGTGCGAGGAGCAGCAGCTGTTAATCTCAACTTCTCCTATTTACAATGAAGTCTGGTTATACAGTATTCAGTGGTGGACAGTAACGGAGTAAATTTACTTGAGTACTATATCCAGAGGATTTGTATTTTACTTGAGTATTAGATTTCTTTGGTACTTATTACTCTTACTTGAATACATTTCCAAGACAAATATTTTTACTTTTACTCGAGTTAATTTCTAGGAAGGCTGAAAAGTACTTGTTACTTTCAGGTCTGCTCTTTTTAGTGTTCACACTATTGTTCTTCTGTTCGGCCATTTTCTTCCGCCTTTTTACGGTCTTCTTCTAGTCCTTCATACTTTGTGCTATTTCAACAATTCATACATCAAATCGTGAAGCTTTTTCCGGACATTATCGGAATTACTTTTCTCTTTTCAAATATTCATACTTTTTGCAATATTCAACTATTTCTGATTTTTTTTCCCCCATAGAGAATGCATTGGAACAGTCTTCAAACTCTTCAAATCTTCTTACTTCTTTCAGCCACTAAAGCTTCACCATACTTTCTGCTAGAGACTTCATTCAAATTCTAAGCTGTAGACAAACTTTTTAAGTGTTCCTCTATGACTCAGCTTATTGATATCTTCAACAGTTTCTGATATTTGGCAGTTTTAAAATCATTAAGTTTTTTGACAAAATCCAGCTTTATAATGGGTGAATGTTGCGTCTAACGAGCAGAGCTAGAGTGGTGACATCGTCAGCCAGAGTGGAGAGAGGCAAAAAAACATTCTCGAATTGTTCTGGCTAAACTGTCAGCACGGCCACAAATTAAACTCTAGACACATTATTTTCTCCAGTTTTGTAGCCACACTTGTCTTCTGGCTAAAATTCTGGTCAAAAATGCAAAGAGACTTAGATAATAATTTAAAATATTTTTAAATGCAGCCAGGGAGCTCTCTGCTCTCATTCAGCCCAATGCATTTTTTTCACAGCAGCAGGAGAAGGAGCTCAACTTTGTAACTTGCTGTTATGTGCTTTTTAATTTGTTTTAATTCACCAAAAAATAGTCACAGGTCACAAAAAAGTCCTCTTCTTACTTGGTGTGGCTAATTTCTGCACTTTCCTTACTTTTTTAAAAAGCAGAAGCCAGTGATCCTCTTATTAAAGGTTTTCTTTGCCTCTAACATACTGTCTGTGTCTGTAGCCTAGTGGTTAGCCCACTGGGCTGAAGACCTGAAGATTGTTGGTTCAAATCTTGCCTCAACAACAATTATAGTGAATTACTTTCCCAGTCGTCCTATGTTGACTTCTGATAACTTTCTTCATGTTGAACCTGCTGCTCTCAGCCTGAAATTCACAGCAATTTTAATTGTAAGTCATTCAAGCTTCACTCTCAAGCTTTCTTGGTGTTGACACAGTGTGTTTCCAACAGGTGCAGCTTTGGACTCATTAACTTCAGAGTGACACAGAGTGCAGCTCATCAACAGACAACAGTCTTTGCCACTGTGTGTACACTGTGGCCTAGAGGCAGAGTGAAAGTCTACTGACCATGAGGTTGTGGTTTCGATTCCTACATTGGTCAAACATTTGTATGGTGATCACTGCTTGTACTATTTGCTAATTCTGCAATAGCGTCCAGCTGCTTTCAGCATTCACACGCATTTCCATCAGGAAATGCTATTTTATCTAGTTTTTTCTAAAATCCTATTGAACACAAGCTGTGTTTGTCAAAGAAGGAAACCCTAACCAATAAAAGCAGAACATCAGTGCAGCTGCTTTCACAGAGTTAATTCTCAGAAACAAGAGTTAAAAGCTCCTTAAATTCATTTAGAAAAAAATATAGTAATTCATTGATGTGAAAAATAAGAAATTTACTCTTGCTCTTACTTTTACTTAAAGTAAATTTAAAAGCATGTACTTTTGGATTCTTAAGTACCTTTAGAAGCAAGTACTTTTTTACTCTTACTCGACTGAGCTACTTTTACTTGTAACGGAGTAAATTTTGACCAGTAGTATTTGTACTCTTACTCAAATACTGGGGTGGAGTACTCTGTCCATCTCTGGTTGTATTATTGTTACCTTATAGACTCAAGAAAACATCCATTCCAGACATGGAAGATGCTGCTCAACATATTTATTTTCAGTTCCCACACACTATATACATACAAAGTGCAAAAATATAAATCACACAAAGTTTATTGTCAACAACATTAACTATATATTCAAACATTTCACTCAGAGAATGCAAACATTGGTCTGTTAGCTGTCACACATCATTCTCTGTAGTGTAATGATCTTATCTATTGATACCTGGAGTTCAACATACACTGATTGTTTCTGTAAAGTTGGGACAAGAGCAACAAAAGGCTGGAAAAGTAAATGATAGGAATAATAAACAGCTGGAGGAGCAACTAGTTAGGTTCATTAGTAACATGGATATGATTCTAATCATGATGTTTACACTTTGATTAAAGCTCATAGACCTTATTAGTGAGTGGATTTTAACAACAACAATATTTGATCTGACAAACACATCAATGTAAATGTGATTGTAGATTTCTTAGTTTCCACAGTGAGAACAAAGCTCAGTGATACAGGAAGGTCAAACAACAACAACACAAACACATCAACACAAATATCCAACAAACATTTAGAGCTCAGAGAAGTTTCTATTTCCATGTGGAGAAATGTGAGTTTAGGTAAAGAAACATCATCATGAGCAGTGATCTCCTCCACGGCTCCAGCTCCACCTCAACAAACTCAAACAATAAGAAATGACAACAAGAGGTCAAAGTCCCGCCCACAATGTTAAATGATTGACAGCTGATCTCTGTGCAGTGCAGAGACACAACAGCAATGAGCTTTTAGCAACAAACATGGAGACTAAAGAAAGAGATGAACCAAAATACAGATTTTAACCAACTGCTCCTTCAATGATCTTTGTCTATTTGAGTTTACACAACTCTGCTGTGGATCGATAACCAACCCAAACTCCAGCGTGTAGAGGCTGAGTGAATGTGGTCTGGACTCTGTGGAGGAGAGTCATGGTTTCAGAGACGCTGTAGAAGGACAGAATACCTGCTCTGTGATCCAGATACACTCCTACTCTGGAGGACTGAGGACCTGAGACTGGAGTGTTGGTGTTGTTGAACCTAAATGTGAAACTGTTGTTGGAACAATATAACGCCCAAGATTTGTCGTTACCTCCAAACAAACTTTCATTCCCTGCTCTGCTGATATTCTTGTATGCGACTGCTACATAAACTCCTCCTCTCCACTCCACCTCCCAGTAACAACGTCCAGTCAGACTCTCTCTACTCAGGACCTGAAGATATGAAGTGAATCTGTCTGTGTGACTAGAATGATACTGATCTTTATCCACATATGTTACTTTTCTGTTTCCTTCAGATAATAACAGCCATGTGTGTGCTGTGTTTGGATCCAGTGTGATTTCCTGTGAATATCTTAAGAAGTCAGCTCTGGTCCTGGGCTCTGGTGGTGGTGACAGTAAAACATCCACTTGAGACTCTGTCAGTGAGACGTTTGTCCACGTGTCTCTCAGAAGGTCCTGTAGTTTGTCTCTGAGCTCTGACACAGCTGCTGTCACGTCCTCAAAGTGTCTGAGAGGACGGATGTCGATGCTGGATGAGTGTGTAGATGGACTGAGTGCTGACAGTGAGGGGTAGTTGTGTAGAAACTGGGTGTGATCCTCTGTGTGCGACAGCAGCTTCAGCTCAGCGTCTTTCCTCTTCAGCTCAGTGATCTCCTGCTCCAGCTTCTTCTCAAGCTCTTTGACTCCACTCACTTGAGTTTCCTGCTGGGATCTGATCTGCTGCTTCAGCTCAGAGCTTCTTTTCTCCATCAGACGGATCAGCTGAGTGAAGATCTTCTCACTGTCCTCCACTGCTTTATCAGCAGAGCCATTGATGGCCTCCACCTCCTGTTGAAGCACCTTCACGTCTTTCTCTCTGAGCTGGATTCTCTGCTGGATGTTTTGTCGACTCAGCTCCAGCTCTCTCTGCCTCTCAGTCCTTTCTGCTGCAGCTGAGACTGTGTCGTGGCCTTTATGTTCATCCACAGAGCAGAGATAACAGATACACTGCTGATCGGTGCGGCAGAACATCTTCATCACCTCATTATGACAAGAGCAGATGTTCTCCTGGAGCTTCTTGGAGGGCTCCACCAGCTTGTGATTCTTAAATGAAGGAGATTCATAATGAGGCTGCAGGTGTTTCTCACAATAAGAGACCAGACATACCAGACAGGACTTGACAGCTTTGAGTTTCCTCCCAGTGCAGACATCACAGGCCACATCTTCAGGTCCAGCATAGCAGTGATCAGCAGCAGCAGCTTGGAGTCCAGTCTTCTTCAGCTGCTCCACTAAAGCTGCTAACATGGTGTTTTTCACCAGAGGAGGCCTCGGTGTGAAGGTCTGCCTACACTGAGGGCAGCTGTAGATTTTCCTCCCCTCCTCTGCATCCCAGTGGGTTTTAATACAGCTGAAGCAGTAGCTGTGTCCACAGGGAATAGCCACTGGATCCTTCAGTAGATCCAGACAGATGGAACAAGAGAAGGTCTCCTCGTCCAGATGAACTCCTTTCTGCGCCATTTCACCTCTCACAGACGACGACGACTGTCTGAGTTTCTGTTGCTCAGAAGTGAAACTAGTCTGAGCTCTGATCTCAACAACATGTGTCTGTGCGGTGAACGGGGCCTGTCGGCTCCTCCTCTTCACCACATGTTGGTTCCACCCATCTTCAAACTGTAGATCTGAAGGGGAGGGAACAAGGAAACACATGATCAGGGAGCAGCAGCTCAGTGTGTTTGACAGCAGATAATCAGATATTTCCTCATTCCAGTGCGAGGAGCAGCAGCTGTAAATCTCAACTTCTCCTATTTACAATGAAGTCTGGTTATATTCAGTGGTGGACAGTAACAGAGTAAATTTACTTGAGTACTATATCCAGAGGGTTTGTACTTTACTTGAGTATTAGATTTCTTTGGTACTTATTACTCTTACTTGAATACATTTCCAAGACAAATATTTTTACTTTTACTCGAGTTAATTTCTAGGAAGGCTGAAAAGTACCTGTTACTTTCAGGTCTGCTCTTTTTTTTTTTTCTAAAATACTATTGGACAAAACGTGAAAATGACAATTGCTGTCCTCTTATGATCCCATTCATTTTATTTGTTTTTATAGGTGTTTCTAAAAGCAGCACATCAGTGCAGCTGGTTTCAAAGAGTTGATTCTCAGAAACAAGAGTTAAAAGCTCCTTAAATTCATTTTATTCATCAAAAAAATTATATTAATTAATTGATGTGAAAAATAATTACTCTTATTTTTACTTAAAGTACCTTTAAAAGCAAGTACTTTTTTACTCTTACTCGAGTAACATGTCGACTGAGCTACTTTTACTTGTAACAGAGTAAATTTTGACCAGTAGTATTTGTACACTTACTCAAGTACTGGGGTGGAGTACTCTGTCCATCTCTGACAACCTGCAGAGAGAAGAGAAGAGATGAGCAGCGACACTTAGACTTAATTCTCCAGGAACACACGTTCACAGGATTTATTACCAAACAGTAAAGAGGAGGAGATTAAAGCTGTAACAGACCAGACTCTTAAGATAAAAGGAATAGTTCACCAAAAAAATGAAATTCAGTCATTAGTGACTCCCCCTCATGCTGATGAATACTCCGGAGAACTATTGGTGAACTATTCCTTTAAAGAGTCAAAGTAAAGAGACGTTTACAAAGTTTAGATGACTCTGAGGTTGTGTCCGAAATCCCTCCCTCATTCCCTCCTCCCTACTCACTATATAGTGAATTCAATATAGTGACTATATAGTGGACTCACTGGTCAAATAAAAAAAACACTTTCGGACACTACTCCGCCGCACAGTTAATGACGTAGTACGTCGCGTAATTAAAACGTTCCGACCGCGATCGTAACGGCCGGTGCCGGTACCATGGATACAACCATGGTAACGGCCGGTGTAGAGGAGTAAAGCAATATATTAAGCGGTAATATATATATTTAAGCATCAAAGATGTTCAATCAAACCCACATAGTTTGAAACAACGTTCAAAACACACACAGCCAGTGTCACAACTAAGCATAAAGTCTGCTAGCTTAATGCTAACATTAATGTAAAACACCATAGACCGGCTAACAGAAATTAGCCTCGCTATCCAGAGCCTGTGCTCTGACATTTGTCTGTGGAAGCCGCGGCCGGACAACTGCATTTATTTGGTAGCTACACCGGTCACTACTTGCATTTATTTGGGAGCTACACCGGTCACTACTGCATTTATTTGGTAGCTACACCGGTCACTACTTCATTTATTTGGGAGCTACACCGGTCACTACTGCATTTATTTGGGAGCTACACCGGTCACTACTTCATTTATTTGGGAGCTACACCGGTCACTACTTCATTTATTTGGGAGCTACACCGGTCACTACTTCATTTATTTGGGAGCTACACCGGTCACTACTTGCATTTATTTGGGAGCTACACCGGTCACTACTTCATTTATTTGGTAGCTACACCGGTCGCTACTGCATTTATTTGGTAGCTACACCGGTCACTATTTGCATTTATTTGGGAGCTACACCGGTCGCTCTGGGCTGGTGTGTTAACGGCGTCGATCCGTGACCGCAATGCATGATGGGATATCTTGCTTCGGTTAGTGACCATCAGATGTTCACTACATTTCGTGGTGAATTGTGGGATAGATTCAGTCACTATAGTGAACATTAATAATCACTAAACATTCGGACACCACTACAAAATGGCCTGGTCACTATATAGTGAGTAGGGGGGGATTTCAGACACAGCCTCAGAGTGAAATATGACGATGATGATGATGCTAACGTTGCTTAGTCGCCTGTAAAAAAGTCCTGGTTTGTCACCTCATGGTGTCGTTGAGCAGCCGATGGAAACAGCTGCAATGTTTATATAATGTTCTGTCTGTGTTTTAAATCAATATCCAGCAAACTGGCTCATGAAAGTTGAATCCAACTGCTGTAAAGCTACAATGCTAATGGACTACCTGTTGTTGCAGCAAAGGATTGTGGGAAGGCCTTCTGTTTTCTTTCTCAGAAGAAGGTGTGGAAGACAAGAATCTTTAATTCCATTTTAGTCTTATTAGTCACTCACCAAAGACTGGATTTAGTTAAAGTCACATTTTAGTCTTTTAGTTCAGTTTTGTTTTAGTTAAAATTTTGTCCATGGAAATCAGGAAGTGTTTCTGTGGGGACACACTAAAGTGAGGGACCAGGCTAAAGGCTAAAGGCTAATGCTAAGCTAACAGTCTGTGTGGTCAATAACATGTGATATTGACGTTCTAATGGACCAAACAAACTCAGTTTACTGTCAAACCCACTAACAGGAAGCTGTCTGCACAACCCAGACCGGTCCCTCACTTTATCGTGTCCCCAGAAACACTTCCTGATTTCCATGGACTAAATCTGAACTAAAACTAACCCTAAACTAAAAGACTAAAATGTGACTTTAATCTTGGGCATCACACCTGTTGTGTTGTTGAAATTCTTTTCTGAATCTGTGGTAGGCTACGTTTAGTACTGAGTTGACCCCTCGGGGCCACCGTAGAAAAGAGTCATCAGGAAGAAGTCTGTTATTGTATAGCAGTTCCATAACCGCTGTAACCATGACAACACGGATCATCTATAATGGTGAGGAAACAAAGACCTCAATTCTTTTTTTTCTCCTAAAACCCCGACAAAGCCGTGACCGTTTCATTTATTAATGTCGTTACCACGGCGACAGAGGTTTAGCTGTGCTCTGTAGGATGAAGGTCCCTCCGAGAAAAGATAAACACAAACTGATGTTTTCTTGTTCTTGTTGTCATGGTGAAACTCTTCTTCTTCTTCTTGGTTCGTCCGTCGTGTTGCAACAACTTCAAAGCTGCGTTCAACAACTTATTGAAAATATTAGTGTTAGTCAGTGACACGGTCCTGCTGCTGAACACATGCTAAGGATTTAAACATCTGATTATCTGCAGCTGGAGGAGGAGGAGGGAGGAAGAAGCAGAAGAGGAGGAGGAGATGACAGAAGGATTGAGAGGAGGAATTACTGTAAGAGTTTAGAGTTTAAAGTTTATTTATTCAGCACACATTTAAATTCAATGGTGCACGGAGGGAACAAAGCCGGTTGGCTTGTAGCTACATAAGTTCCACCCCTGTAACAAATTACAACAAGACAAATTTCTATGGCTAACAAATAAACATAGAAAAAAAAGGAGATAAAGTGCATACATAATCAACGTTAGCCCATAAAAGTAAAAAGAACAAAAATGAGAAGAAAAAAATTGAGAAATAAAGAGCAAAGTGATTCAGTAACGAATACAGACAATAGAAAAGAAGGACAAAAAGAAGGAGAAGGAGAAGAAGAGAAGAGAAGAGGAGAAAAGGAGGTGAGGAAGGAAGCGAAGCGACAAGGTGAATACTGAGGGGAGAAGAAGGAAACGGGGGGGAGAAGAAAAGCAGAATAAAAAGAGAGTGAGAGGAAGATAAAAGATAAACGAAGGAGGTGAAGATGGACAAAGGAGGAGAATTTGAGAAAAGAAAAGGAGAGGGAGTGTGTGTGTGTGTGTGTGTGTGTGTGTGTGTGTGTGTGTGTGTGTGTGTGTGTGTGTGTGTCAGTGAGAAACAACATGACAACGTCAATAAAGTTTATTCAAGTGACGACAAAATTATGACCCGGAGAGAAAATGAGGAGAAGATGGAAACAGATGTTGGAGAGTGAAGAGGAAGAAGAGGAAGGAGAAAGGGAGGAGGTGAAGGTGAAGGTGAGTGAAGAAAAAGAGGTGAAGCTGAGAGGAGGAGGAGGAGGAGGAGGAGGTGAAGGTGAAGGGATGGAAGAGTTTAGAGGAGGTGAAAGATTAACAGTCTGTCAGTCAGAGAGTCACACATGTGTTGGTGATTCACACACACACACATGCTAACGAGCTGCTGTGTAACGTCTTTCGGGCAGAGCATATGTTATATGAGCGTGTGTGTGTGTGTGTGTGTGTGTGTGTAGTGACAGATGTGTGGTTTTGTGTTTCTCTCTCTGTTAAACTGTCACTCAGTTTAATCTCTGTCACTTTTTCCAACGGTCAAACTGACTCCAGCTATTGTCTGCTTGTTTTACATAAGAGGGGGCGGAGCCTGTTTTATACATTTAGTCTATTTATTCCTGAAAGTATTTATATATTATTAAAAATAAACATATTTATTTTATAAACACTTTAATTAGTGAGAGTTGTTTCATGCTGTTTGTGTGTAAATCCATTTTTAAATCCTCAGTATTTGTTCATTAAAGCCTATTAAAATGAATGAAAAGCTATAATACGTTTCCATGACGTCACTCATGATGTCATTTTTTATTATTTGTTCATTTATATTATCAGTATGTTAATATTATTATCAGTATGTTACGACGGTGTATTAGGGCCACATTGACAAATTAAACAATCACAAATTCATAAAACTAAATTTACGACTTTATTCTCGTATATTACGACTTTATTTCATAATGTTATGACTTTTTTCTCATAGGAAATGTACGACTTTATTCTCGTAAATTTACAACTTTATTCTCGTAAATTTACGACTTTATCTCGTAATGTTATGACTTTTTTCTCGTAGGAAATGTACGACTTAATTCTCCTAAATTTACGACTTTATTCTCGTAAATTTACAACTTTATTCTCATAAATTTACGACTTTATCTCGTAATGTTATGACTTTTTTCTCGTAGGAAATGTACGACTTAATTCTCCTAAATTTACGACTTTATTCTCGTAAATTTACGACTTAATTCTCGTAAATTTACGACTTTATCTCGTAATGTTATGACTTTTTTCTCGTAGGAAATGTACGACTTAATTCTCCTAAATTTACGACTTTATTCTCGTAAATTTACAACTTTATTCCCGTAAATTTACGACTTTATCTCGTAATGTTATGACTTTTTTCTGTAATATATTGTGAACATGTAAGGTCACACAACATATAATAATATAGAAACATACATGTGTTGTGTGTGTACATACATGTTAATACATATGTTAATGTTTTGGTCTTTAATCGCTGGTTTGTGAGTGAATCTGTTGGTTTTAGTGGATTTGTCTTCTCCTTCTGCTACTAATCACATTAACGACTGCGACACAAACAAACAAAAAACTACATGAAACACTCTCCCAGTGAGACGCACACACACACACACACACACACACTGGCTTTAATCCCTTTACTACATGTAATTGAAGTTCCTGATTTAACAGCCTTGGATTGAGGACATCAAATACATTTATAGTAAAACTCACAACAACCAATTTTCAGAGCTGGTAATTGTGCGATCGCTCTTCTTGTCTGGTCGCCGGCCGACACACAAGGTTTTCTTTTTATTAATTTTTTTACAGTAATTCGGCCTCGCTAATACCCACCCGGCTTCCCGCCCACCTCCACTCTTCTTCTCCTTCTTCTTCCTCTCTTCTCTCCTTCTGTTGTGGTGGATGAAATGATCAAACACAGTGGATGTAAAAAAAAAAAAAAAAGACGGGAACATTAATCCGCTGGGAGTTAATGGAGGAAAAGTGTTTGTGGTTGATTGTTCAGGCGTTTTCAGTGTGAGGATAACAGAGAAGAAGGAGGAGAAGGAGGAGGAGGAGGAGGAGGAGGAGGAGGAGGAGGAGAAGAAGGAGGAGGAGGAGGAGGAGGAGGAGGAGAAGAGGAAGTGGTGGAGTTTCTGTTTTTCTTCTCCATCCTCCAGTTGAACGACGTCGACTCGGCCGTTAAACCCGTCGAGACTCAGACGAGCTCTGAGGCCCAGAGAGAAGTTTTAAAGGGATAGTTCACCCAAAATTGAAATTTGAAACTCATTATCTTACTCCCCCTCATGTGGACTAAGGGCTGGGAGAAGTTTCAGAGTCCTCCGTGGCTTCTCTGAGTTACAGGGGGTCTCGGCGTAGCAGTGCATGTCCATATGACGGTTGTCAATGGATACCAACTGTCTTCGTAACAAAAAGACACACCAAAAAACATCCAAATACCTCCATGCTGCTCGTATGTAATGTCCGTCTTGTATTGAAGCCTCGAAATGCGAAATTGTCCCGAAAAAAATTAAATAAGTCTATTTTTCAAGCTTGTTTTGAATCGGAAGCTTCTCGAAGCTCCTCTTCCTGGTTCGTCCAAATTTGATGAACCGGGAAGAGGAGCATGGAGGTATTCGGATGTTTTTTGGTGTGTCTTTTTGTTACGAAGACAGTTGGTATCCATTTGCAACCGTCATATGGACATGCACTGCTACGCCGAGACCCCCTGTAACTCAGAGAAGCCACGGAGGAATCTGAAACTTCTCCCAGCCCTTAGTCCACATGAGGGGGAGGAGATGAGTGAAATTTCAATTTTGGGTGAACTATCCCTTTAAACGTCCGTTCATACATGACAGAGAGGAAGTCCACATTCTTTCCCACACGCCTCCTCCTCCTCCTCCTCCTCCTCCGGCAGATAAAGGAGTTCACTGCTGATTTAAAACTGTTCAAACTCATCACAGACGCTTTGAGCGGAGAAAATTCCCGACATCTGTAACGTGACAGTGAAGGGAACTCGTGTGTGTGTGTGAGTGTTGGAGCTGAGTTTGTGTTAACGTCACATCTCTGTCCAAGTAGCTGTGAGCTGAGGAGGCCAAGACCAACAGACTGACTGACGACCCCCCCGAGCCCCCCGACACCTCCTCCACTAATCAACGTCTTCTGACATTAACAGTAGATCAGATGACAGAGTTGTGTAAAGAGTCAGCGCTTCACCTGAGGAACCACACAGGTCGTTTTTTAACGTGACCTTTTGACCTCCGGGACAGTGAGTCAGTTCTCCATTGACTCAACATGTTAAAATGTCCTTTAACTTTACAGCAGAAATTAAAAAAAAAAAAAGGCTGCAGCCTGCAAAACAGAGCGGAGTTAAACATTTATTTGGATTTCATTGACGCATAATTATTTGACTGTCTTTTAACACTGCCTACATTTTGTTGCATTGATTCAACTGACTTTCAACTTTGCTTATATCCGTTTTCATTGGTTTAACTGACTTTCAACTTTGCTTATATCTGTTTTTATTGGTTTAACTGACTTTTGACTACACCCACATTTGGTTTCATTGATTTAATGGACAATCAACCTCTCCCACAGATGGTTAACTGACTTTTAACAACGCCCACATCTGGTCTCATTGATTTAACTGGCTTTTAACTCCGCCCACTATTTGTTGCATCGATTTATCTGACTTTTAACTTCGCCCATATCCGTTTTCGTTGGTTTAACTGACGTTTGACTCCGCCCACATCTGGTTTTACTGGTTTAACTGACTTTTAACTCCGCCCACATTTGGTTTCATTGATTGAACTGACGTTTGACTCTGCTCACAGCCAGTTTCATTGATTTAACTGACTTTTAACTTCGCCCATATCGGTTTTCGTTGGTTTAACTGACGTTTGACGCCACCAACATTTGGTTTAATTTTTACCCCACCCATATCTGGTTTCATTGATTTACCTGACTTTTAACTCCACCCACATTTTGTTGCATCGATTTAGCTGACTTTTAACTTCACCCATATCTGTTTTCAGTTGTTTAATTGATGTTTAACGTCGCCCATATCTGGTTTCATTGATTTACCTGACTTTTAACTCCACCTACATTCCGTTTCATTGATATAACTGACTCTTAGTTCCGCCCACATTTGGTTTCCTTGGTTTAGCAGACGGTTAACTCCGTCCATATCTGGATTCATTGGTTTGACTGACTTTTAACTCCACCTACTTCTGATTTAATCCCTTTTGCTGTTTCCTATAAAATGAAAGTGTAGTTGCATAAATGCTGCCAAGATGGCGGCGGTGGAGCAGCTTCAGAAACCTTCTTCTTCCATCTTTATTTATGTCTGTGGTCGTCGTGAAGCCGCGGCTCCATGGTTGGTGCCTGAAGCCTGAAGCCTGAAGCCTGTTCTCACTGTAGACGTATTGACACTTGAACACAACCGGAGGCTGAAGCTGCTGTTGAATTTTTCCCTTTAATGCAGCAGGAAATTACTTTTTAAAGGTCACTCATCACCGCTGGTTTAACACCGGAGAAGCTGCTCAGTGACTGCAGAGTCAGTGGGTGGTTAGAGGTGAATCTGTGTGTTGACAGCGCTCAGCTGTTTGATTGTTTCCGTAGCAACGGCTGAGGTTCAGCGTGTTGAAGGCTGTGTCCGAAATCCCCCCCTACTCACTATATAGTGACCAGGCCATTTTGTAGTGGTGTCTGAATGTTTAGTGATTATTAATGTTCACTATATAGTGACTGAATCTATCCCACAATTCACTGCGAAATGTAGTGAACATCCGATGATCACTAACCGGAGCAACCGGTGTAGCTACCAAATAAATGCAGTAGTGACCGGTGTAGCTACCAAATAAATGCAAGTAGTGACCGGTGTAGCTACCGAATAAATGCAGTAGTGACCGGTGTAGCTACCAAATAAATGCAAGTAGTGACCGGTGTAGCTACCGAATAAATGCAGTAGTGACCGGTGTAGCTACCAAATAAATGAAGTAGTGACCGGTGTAGCTACCAAATAAATGCAAGTAGTGACCGGTGTAGCTACCAAATAAATGCAGTAGTGACCGGTGTAGCTACCAAATAAATGCAAGTAGTGACCGGTGTAGCTACCAAATAAATGCAGTAGTGACCGGTGTAGCTACCAAATAAATGCAGTAGTGCAGCAGCCTCAATAAATGTGTCCAGCTGCCAGAGTTGTCCGGTCGCGGCTTCCACAGACTCCCACAACAAATGTCGGAGCAAATTTCCTAACAAGCGTTATAAACTGACCACAGGCTCAATGCAAATTTCTGTTAGCCCGTCTATGAGATTTTACATTATACGTTAGCATTAAGCTAGCGGACTTTATTATTATTAGTTGTGACTGGCTGTGTGTGTTTTGAACATTGTTTCAAACTATGTAGGTTTGATTGAACAAATTCTGATGCTTAAATATATATTGACACTTAATATATTGCTTTACTCCTCTTTTTATGTTGGTACCTACCATGGTTGTATCCATGGTAACTACACCAGCCGTTACAATCGCGGTCAGAACGTTTTAACTACGCGACGTAATACGTGCGGTGAAGTAGTGTCCGAAAGTGTTTTTTTCATTTGACCAGTGAGTCCACTATATAGTCACTATATTAAATTCACTATATAGTGAGTAGGGAGGAGGGGATGAGGGAGGGATTTGGGACACAACCGAGGTGTTTCCGTCGGTCTCTGATGGACAGAGCTGCTCGGGACAATGGTTGGAAAGAGAAACCAGGAGGAGGAAGGAGCTCTGTTCCCTCGTTTCCTCGCTCACCTCCATCACGTCGTCACCCTCAGCCCCCCTCGCCCCCCACTGATCCAAGCAGCAGCTCCTTACAGCTGCGGGGCCTCGGAGGACGGAAGCCTGATATTTAGCCTCTGGATCACCTCCCACCGCCTGCCGTTGGTTTCAGTCTGGTGAGGACGTCGTTCATCAGCAGCCGTCAGTCACAGCAGCTGAGGTGGCGGTGGCGGTGGCGGCGGCGGTGGTGGAGAGAGGGGCCACGGTCGTTAAACTTCCTGCTGAAACCTGGAACTGTGGGTAAAATAACTGATCAGTGAGAGAAACCTGAGGAACGGACAGAGAGAGAAGGTGATGGACGGAGACACAGTGTTTGTGTTTCTAGCCTGAAACAAAACTGCTCTGTTCGTTTAACCATGAGAACCTAGTTAGGTGATGTTGTCATGCGACATCTAGTGGTCGTAGTAACAATGACAGCAACAAAAGAGACTTCAGCTGTGTCCTAGGTCATATGAAGGACAAACAAAATAACAGACATAAGTAATAAAATACCAAAATACAAAAACTCGCAAAACAACAGGAAGTGTTTATGGGACACGATAAAGCGAGGGACCGGTCAATAAAGTGAGGAACCAGTCATAATAAAGTGAGGGACCGGTCAATAAAGCGAGGGACCAGTCACAATAAAGTGAAGGACCAGTCACGATAAAGCGAAGGACCAGTCACAATAAAGTGAGGGACCAGTCACAACAAAGTGAAGGACCAGTCACGATAAAACGAAGGACCAGTCACAATAAAGCGAGGGACCAGTCACAATAAAGCGAGGGACCAGTCACAATAAAGTGAGGGACCAGTCACAATAAAGTGAGGGACCAGTCACAATAAAGCGAGGGACCAGTCACAATAAAGTGAGGGACCAGTCACAATAAAGCGAGGGACCAGTCACAATAAAGCGAGGGACCAGTCACAATAAAGCGAAGGACCAGTCACAATGAAGCAAAGGACCAGTCACAATAAAGCAAAGGACCGGTCACAATAAAGTGAGGGACCAGTCACAATGAAGCAAAGGACCAGTCACAATAAAGCGAAGGACCAGTCACAATAAAGCAAAGGACCAGTCACAATAAAGCGAAGGACCAGTCACAATAAAGCGAAGGACCAGTCACAATAAAGTGAGGGACCAGTCACAATAAAGCAAAGGACCGGTCACAATAAAGTGAGGGACCAGTCACAATGAAGCAAAGGACCAGTCACAATAAAGCGAAGGACCAGTCACAATGAAGCAAAGGACCAGTCACAATAAAGCGAAGGACCAGTCACAATAAAGTGAGGGACCAGTCACAATAAAGCGAAGGACCAGTCACAATAAAGCAAAGGACCACTCACAATAAAGCGAAGGACCAGTCACAATGAAGCAAAGGACCAGTCACAATAAAGCAAAGGACCGGTCACAATAAAGTGAGGGACCAGTCACGATGAAGCAAAGGACCGGTCACAATAAAGTGAGGGACCGGTCAATAAAGCCAGGGACCAGGCAGAAACACAATAAGCTGAGTATGTTTGGTTTATTAGATCACATGGACTGTTAGCTTAGCATTAGCCTTTAGACCCCCACAGGAACACAAAATGATTAAGTTTTCTTTTCATTTTTGTATGAATTTGTAACACATTCATGTCTTTGCATGTGTCTTTTTCTTTTTCTTCAGCTGCAGTGCTTTGACCCTTCAGGGCCTCTGTAGTTGTAGTTTTGACCGTAGGCTGCTGACCCGTGTGGACGATGTGTTGGTCATGTGATGTGAAACAGCCGTCAGCTCCGTGTCTGAGGACGACCTCGTGTTGACAAGACGGCCTGCAGAGGAGGAGGAGGAGGAGGAGGAGGAGGAGGAGGAGGAGGAGGAGGAGGAGGAGGGGGAGGAGGAGGAGGAGGGGGAGGAGGAGGAGATCTTAATATAGAATCTACTGTCTTTGTCTCATCTTATCCCCCTCCTCCATATGAAAAGGCAGAGTCAGCCTGCAGCCGTGGTTTCTGCTTCATTGTTTCACTGTTCACTATGCCGGTGTGAAAGTTAAAGGGATAGTTCAACATTTTCAGCAAATTGGCCCATTGCCATAACCCCTATAGTCATAGCAGTAGGTTTGTTACCTTTAATTGTCGGTGCAAGCTATTTTTAGAACGGCGGAGCAGAGCCGTGAGCTGCTCAGAGCTACACTACCGAGGCTCATTATGGGATTTCTTGGTTTTCCTCATCAAACTCATCAAATACACAATCCAACAACTCCACAACGCTCTGGTGGACAAGTTGTGAGCTGCACATTCACCACGCTATGAGATAATAACACAACGTTACCACACAGAGTTGTTTTAGAGGGAAATTCATGCAAAACAGCTGATGCGTGTTGCCTTCAGGGACAGTTTTTCATCAAGCAGTCTCTGTAGTTCCCTCTAAAACAACTCTGTGTGGTAACGTTGTGTTATTATCTCATAGCGTGGTGAATGTGCAGGTCACAACTTGTCCACCAGAGCGTTGTTGTGGAGTTGTTGGATTGTGTATTTAATGAGTTTGATGAGGGAAACCAAGAAATCCCATAATGAGCCTCCGTAGCGTAGCTCTGAGCAGCTCACGGCTCTGCTCCGCCGTTCTGAAAACAGCTTGCATCGACAATTAAAGGTAACGAACCTACTGCTATGACTATAGGGATTATGGCAATGGGCCAATTTGCCAAAATGTTGAACTATCCCTTTAAATAAGGTAAGAGACAGTGTGGGTGTGTAATACTATTCTAGATAAATATATATAGAAACATTAATGTTGTGTATTTCACACAGTGGCCAGTCGGCGGCGCTCCGTCGGCCTGATGTCGTTCTGCCGACGTTGAGCCGAC
>NC_140922.1:33712762-33767762 GCF_045865225.1 Trachurus japonicus | reverse complement strand
GAGCGGTCGGGGGTCCCAAAGGTTGCTGGTTCAAATCCCAGAGTGCAGCAGCAGCAGGAAGAGGAGGAAGAGGAAGGTGAAGGTGAAGCCATGAACCTGAAGTCTCGTCTGGTTCTGTTTATCTAAACTCTGAAAACATCAAATGAAAATGTGTTCACGTTTTTGGAAACAGAGTTAAATGTTAAAGTAATGTAATATATATGTTAAAGGGATAGTAGCATTTTATTTTAAGTAGGGTTGTATGATCTACAAATAGCCCCTAAGTACTTTAATTGCAGTAGAAGACTCTCTACACTCCTCCTAGCAACGCCAGCCCATAATAGCCCTGCCCAGAGATTTACAACATACAGTGTTGTGAATGGACCCAAAGAAACGGCCTATTTTTACGACCTAAAAGAGGTTTTACCTGGAAAAAAATGCACAGTTCCATTGTTCACTATAATATAATTTTTTATATCAAAGTGCAGGAAAAACACAGTTTTTATTTGGACCTAACCAACTGCTGATCGGCGGGCGCTAACCCTGGGCGGAGGGATACGTGAGTTGGTTAGGTCCAAATAAAAACTGTGTTTTTTCCTGCACTTTGAAGGGCTGGAAAAAATTATATTATAGCCAACAATGGAACTTTTTTATTATTTTTTTTTTTTCAGGTAAAACCTCTTTTAGGCCATTTCTTTTGGTCCATTCACAACAATGTATGTTGTAAATCTCTGGGCAGGGCTATTATGGGCTGGCGTTGCTAACGGGAGGAGTGCAGAGAGTCTTCTACTGCAATTAAAGTACTTAGGGGCTATTTGTAGATCATACAACCCCACTTTAAAAAAAATGTTACTATCCCTTTAATGTTAAAGCTGCCCTGTGGAGCTTTGCTCATTACGAGCCATCAGCCGTGTTTTTTTTCGAGTAGGCTACTGCAACAGTCAGCCTGCGCCGTTCGATGCAACACGTTCTCACTCCCAGTGCGTCAACCCCCTGACGAACGGTCACTGTCCCTCCTCGTCACATGCCTGACTCATTAGGTACCCGTTTTTCGTCATGAGGTGACGAGCGGGGATTTCAATTCATTCCAATGCAACCCCCTTCGCGGCGATATGTGACGCTCAGAGTAAAGTGATCCAGCCGACCGGACGCGGCGCTGAACGACGCACTGAGCTGGAAAACTTTTTTCCCCTTTGAAGCTTTATTGAACCTGGTGTGTCTGACATAGCTTTCATCCAAGCCGTCATTTTGGTTATTATTTATTTACTGATCTTGGCGTTGGTGCAGAATAATAAACAAACAAACAAACAAACAAACAAATAAATAAATTACATCCTTGTCGGAAGACCAGACGGGGTGGGGGTGTGTAATAAATAAATAAAGAAATAAATATTTTTGTCCCGTGCGTAATTGTCAAGATCCGCATTTCGATTAAACTCGCCTTTCTTCTTTTGTACGAGTTGTTGGACGACTGCATTTTCATTTTATTTACTTATTTCCCTGTCCTAAGTCATGTTTATGGATACACAGTTGAACATATTGTCATTTTACCCTCGGCATTTTCCCCTCACTTTGCTGAATATCTGTTGATTCATGTCATAAACACGTTTTGTTCATTAAAAATATGTGGTGTTTATTAAAAATATGTTGTTCATTCAAATCGGTTGTTGTTCATTGCAGAACAATAGAATATTAATACGGTGATTTATATACAGATATTGATCGCGCAGTGTGACCACAATCACTACGCACGGAGGCGTGAGGGACATTTGAAACAGCTGTATCAATCGTCCCTGCAGCGACTACTGACACTTCAACCTGTTTTGGCTCTAAACTTCAAAACTATGACATTGCATAGTTTAGGACCTGTTTATGTACGAATTCATCTGTTGTTAGGTCATATTATTATTGCATGAAACACACAATACAACTTTTGATCACAAAAAAACTACCGCACGTAACATTTTACTTTCCGTAGTAAAAAAAACAGGTTGCGCTAATAACTTTTGAATGGCGTGACGTAATTTCACAAGCTTTCCCAGGATTGGTCGGTGTTGAGTGCTGAACTAGAGGATGTGACGTCATTGCAACGGCGCCACCATAGACTGCGACACTGCCATCTACGGCGTCTGGACGGAACTACAACACCTTAACAGTGTGTTTGTGATCATGAGGAGTGGAAATTAAGCCATGTTGATTCAATTCAACAGCATGTGAATAAACAGTGAGGAATCAGAACAGTTAGACAGCTCTTTTTCAACAAAGTCCAAATAATTCAAGTAACTCAAGTCATATAGGCCTTTTTTTTTTTAATTGCAGAAAACAACATTTCTCCCCCCTTCTCCCTCCTCCCGCCCAGGAACCTTAGTTTATAATATAGTGTAGAATGAACCCGTCCACTGTAGTAATGTTTATGCACAACTGCACCACTTTAGCCAGCTCCTTTATTTCTGGTTTTACATTGGACAAACTGATTAAGGCTCCATTTTCAGGAGACACAGCTATTCTTTAATAACTTCCACATTCGTTGGGTTACGTTCAGAGGTTTATCAGGGCGGGCCTAGGGTCATCCAGTGTTAGCAATTACAGACCCATCTGACCTTCACAGGGGTCACAGGTCAACTTTTCATGTGAAATTTGACGATTTTTGCTATCAATTCAGGCATAAAACACCAATACTTGGAGCTGGGAAGCTGAAATCTTTAGATTCTAGTCCAGACCTTGGAGCAGATTGAAGATCAGAGCTGTGCTCCACTCAGAAGTGTCCAAAATGGCCATGGTAAGTGTCAAAGGTCACAGGGTCAAACATCAAAGTTAATCCTAACAAAACACACACGCTTTAAGTAATCATCATGAATTTAGATGAGTTGTATATCAGAGAGTCCTCGATCATTATATTGTAGTCCCATTGCTCTGGGGCCACGGGGGGCCCCTGGGGGCCACTTCGCTTTCCCATGCTCTCACAGATTTGGGTGTCGGGTCAGTGGATAAGGGCCTCACAATGAGTCCACAGGCCAAGTTTCAAGTGATTCGGTTGGTTTCTATGGAAACAGCGGCCTCCTGGAGACAGAGGAATGCGGCTGTTTGAAGCCCCGCCTCTCGAAAAGTAATGGCTCAATCAGGACCGAACGCACATCAACGCGTTCGTCTTGGGCCCCCGGAACCACTGATATCAAATTCAGAACTGTACGACTTTTAGAAATATATTTCATCCATTTCAGCTTTTCAGATTCAGAGCCTCTCAGACTTAATGCCTGAGAGACCTTCTGAGTCAGAAAAGCTGAAATGGATGAAATATATTTCTAAAAGTCGTACAGTTCTGAATTTGATATCAGTGGTTCCGGGGCCCCAAGACGAACGCGTTGATGTGCGTTCGGTCCTGATTGAGCCATTACTTTTCGAGAGGCGGGGCTTCAAACAGCCGCATTCCTCTGTCTCCAGGAGGCCGCTGTTTCCATAGAAACCAACTGAATCACTTGAAACTTGGCCTGTGGACTCATTGTGAGGCCCTTATCCACTGACCCGACACCCAAATCTGTGAGAGCATGGGAAAGCGAAGTGGCCCCCAGGGGCCCCCCGTGGCCCCCAGAGCAATGGGAATACAATATAATGATAGAGGACTCTCTGATATACAACTCATCTAAATTTCATGATGATTACTTAAAGCGTGTGTGTTTTGTTAGGATTAACTTTGATGTTTGACCCCTGTGACCTTTGACACTTACCATGGCCATTTTGGACACTTCTGAGTGGAGCACAGCTCTGATCTTCAATCTGCTCCAAGGTCTGGACTAGAATCTAAAGATTTCAGCTTCCCAGCTCAAAGTATTGGTGTTTTATGCCTGAATTGATAGCAAAAATCGTCAAATTTCACACTAAACCTTGACCTTTGACCCCTTCTGAATGTGGGATTGGTCTGAAATTGCAGATAATGGGTGGCCCTAGGCCCCTGACAAAACCCTGAAACTTTCAGACTTCCAGCTCAAAGCATGTGGAAGTTATTAAAGACTATCTGTTGAATTTAGTCTTGTACACAATGGGGATTAGAAATGAACACTGCTTTTTGGCCATTTTGGACACTTCCGAGTGGAGCAGAGCTCTGATATTTGGCACCGTCAATCTGCTCCAAGGTCTGGACTAGAATCTAAAGATTTCAGCTTCCCAGCTCCAAGTATTGGTGTTTTATGCCTGAATTGATAGCAAAAATCGTCAAATTTCACATGAAAAGTTGACCTGTGACCCCTGTGAAGGTCAGATGGGTCTGTAATTGCTAACACTGGATGACCCTAGGCCCTGCCCTGATAAACCTCTGAACGTAACCCAACGAATGTGGAAGTTATTAAAGAATAGCTGTGTCTCCTGAAAATGGAGCCTTAATCAGTTTGTCCAATGTAAAACCAGAAATAAAGGAGCTGGCTAAAGTGGTGCAGTTGTGCATAAACATTACTACAGTGGACGGGTTCATTCTACACTATATTATAAACTAAGGTTCCTGGGCGGGAGGAGGGAGAGGGGGGAGAAATGTTGTTTTCTGCAATTAAAAAAAAAAAGGCCTATATGACTTGAGTTACTTGAATTATTTGGACTTTGTTGAAAAAGAGCTGTCTAACTGTTCTGATTCCTCACTGTTTATTCACATGCTGTTGAATTGAATCAACATGGCTTAATTTCCACTCCTCATGATCACAAACACACTGTTAAGGTGTTGTAGTTCCGTCCAGACGCCGTAGATGGCAGTGTCGCAGTCTATGGTGGCGCCGTTGCAATGACGTCACATCCTCTAGTTCAGCACTCAACACCGACCAATCCTGGGAAAGCTTGTGAAATTACGTCACGCCATTCAAAAGTTATTAGCGCGAACCTGTTTTTTTTACTACGGAAAGTAAAATGTTACGTGCGGTAGTTTTTTTGTGATCAAAAGTTGTATTGTGTGTTTCATGCAATAATAATATGACCTAACAACAGATGAATTCGTACATAAACAGGTCCTAAACTATGCAATGTCATAGTTTTGAAGTTTAGAGCCAAAACAGGTTGAAGTGTCAGTAGTCGCTGCAGGGACGATTGATACAGCTGTTTCAAATGTCCCTCACGCCTCCGTGCGTAGTGATTGTGGTCACACTGCGCGATCAATATCTGTATATAAATCACCGTATTAATATTCTATTGTTCTGCAATGAACAACAACCGATTTGAATGAACAACATATTTTTAATAAACACCACATATTTTTAATGAACAAAACGTGTTTATGACATGAATCAACAGATATTCAGCAAAGTGAGGGGAAAATGCCGAGGGTAAAATGACAATATGTTCAACTGTGTATCCATAAACATGACTTAGGACAGGGAAATAAGTAAATAAAATGAAAATGCAGTCGTCCAACAACTCGTACAAAAGAAGAAAGGCGAGTTTAATCGAAATGCGGATCTTGACAATTACGCACGGGACAAAAATATTTATTTCTTTATTTATTTATTACACACCCCCACCCCGTCTGGTCTTCCGACAAGGATGTAATTTATTTATTTGTTTGTTTGTTTGTTTGTTTGTTTATTATTCTGCACCAACGCCAAGATCAGTAAATAAATAATAACCAAAATGACGGCTTGGATGAAAGCTATGTCAGACACACCAGGTTCAATAAAGCTTCAAAGGGGAAAAAAAGTTTTCCAGCTCAGTGCGTCGTTCAGCGCCGCGTCCGGTCGGCTGGATCACTTTACTCTGAGCGTCACATATCGCCGCGAAGGGGGTTGCATTGGAATGAATTGAAATCCCCGCTCGTCACCTCATGACGAAAAACGGGTACCTAATGAGTCAGGCATGTGACGAGGAGGGACAGTGACCGTTCGTCAGGGGGTTGACGCACTGGGAGTGAGAACGTGTTGTTCGATGACGTTGAACCCCCCCTTCCCTCCCTCCCTCCCCGAACGGTAAGTGCAGGTAACCAGGCAACCAGGTGACTGGCGAAGTAGGAAGAGAAAAAAAAGTTGTGGTCATTCAGCTTTGGCATTTATTTAGGGGTGTGACCTTATACATGTGTAAACGTTTACACGGAATGAAACTGTAAACGTTTAGTAAAAAAAAAAAAAAAAAAAATCCCTAAACGATATCTAGGCCTACACGCAATTTATTTTCATATTTTTATACATAGGCCTACATTTTGGGGGGGGGCTGGGTGAAAAATAGTCCCGCACACTGTCTTAATTTAGAGAAAACTATGATTTAATAAAAATGATGCTGTGACGCGCTTCCCTCCTCCAAAATGTGTGTAAGTGCGTTTTTTCTTTCCTTTTTTCTTGTCTTTTTTTTTTTTTTTGCGAGCGAGTGTGATGGCGCCGCCACGCCGGGTCAAACATTGCTTTTCTGGTTGCCAAAAAATATTCTAAGCAAATATAGCCTCCCTAAACACAAACAAATAACCTTAAACGGATTGAAAGAGGTGTCTCGGGACATTAAAGACGGCCGAGGACCGACGAGACGCCTCTGTATTGCTCCTGCCCGGTCTGTCCTCCTCTCATCCGCACTTCAGCACCTGTCCTGGGCTGCACCGTGTCGGCTCGGCTCGCTCCTCGTTTTAAATGACTTTACTCCTTTTAAAAGTAGTGTAAACAATTTACTGTTCTGATCACTCATACGCGTGTATAGTTAGGCTATACGTTGCATTATTATTAGTTATAGCTACTTCAAAAGTAAAGGACGTTGGAGCGAGCCAAGCTGTAGCCCAGGACAGGTGCTGCAGTGTGGGAGAGGAGGGAGAGACTCGGCTCCGCGTGGCTCTGGCAACTAGCGGCGGATCAGAGAGGCGGAGGACCGACATGACAGGGGGTCTTGGTCTCCTGTGCGGTCCAGGACCGCGGAGGTCAGTGAGAGGGGGGGGTACGGTGGTCGACTCTGAACGCTCACCGGGCGGATCTCTCCAGTTACGGTGCGGTGCGTGTCGGGGGGGAGGCGGGCGGGACGAATCCGCCGTCGGGTCTCCGCTCCGGTGTAACACCGGCACGGTGGCACGGTGGCTCGGTGGCTTGCAGTGTCAGTGCTTCCACCGGCTGCATATCAGACTAGACAAAAATAAGATAACATGTTCTTCTTCTCTTCTGTTTACCAGCGCTCTAAACTCTACGTCAAATCCGAACGTGTTGTGTTGCATGCGTAATTCCCTGTGCGACAGCGCGGGAAAGTCGCTCCTCAGAGGCAATTGCGCTCCTGGGTAAACCAGGGACTGTTGTGTGGTGGAGATGCGTTCAATGATCATCCTAATAAGTCGTTTGGCAGTGGCTGCAATGTAACGGACATTGTTTTATATGTATAAACTCCACAGGCCAGCTTTAATGTATGTAATATATGCGTATATATAACTATGTTACATTACTCTGTGGGTTTTTAACATTTTCACGTCAAACGCATTTTGTCGACAGAACTGAACATTTCTCTGGCGTCTGAAATGTGAATCAACAAGTCGGTTTGAAATCCAGTCGACAGGACCGATGATGTCACAAACAGCTGTTGTGTGTGTGTGTGTGTGTGTGTGTGTGTGTTTAACTGAAAGGTCAGAGGTCACCCGGGAGGAGCAGGTAACACAACCACCACCACCACGCCCCGAGAGATGAGAGGTTTCTATACCGGTTAGAGCCAGATCCTCGGAAAGACAGATGGTTTATACGAGTGCGAGGAGGAGGAGGGGGAGGAGGAGGAGGAGGAGGAAGAGGAGGAGGAGGAGGAAGAGGAAGAGGAGGAGGAGGAGATCCTGTTTCCGATCAACTGATCCCAAGTGATTTGATTCAGATTCTGATCCTTAGTTTACTCTGATCCTGATTGTTGCTGCGTTCAAAACCACTCGGAAGTCGGATTTCCCAACTCAAATTTCCGACTTCCGACATCATTGCATTCATGCTGCAGGAACTCGGAAGAGAAAAAACATACAAAAAATATAAAAATGAAGAGGAGAGGAGCCGCAGATGAGTGCACATATAACGTTATAGCCTATACGAGGAACACAATTTCACACACACAATACAACAATCACAGCTTAATAGAAACGTATTTCATATACTGCAATAATACACAAAAAAAATGCATTAAAACCTCAAAGAAATATCTTAAAATGTTTAAATTCTAACCGTTTAAGATGAAGGCCACCATGTTTTGATGTTGTTGTGACATCAAGTCTGAGCTCTGAAATGATACTCGAGTTTCCGACCTGTAATTTCAGAATTCAGCGCTGTCCAATTAATTTCATTTCAACTCGGAACTGGGTTTTTTTCCGACTTCGGAGTTGTTTTGAACGCAGCATGTGGTTCTGGTTCTGGTTCCGGCTCGGGTCCGATTCTGATTCTGATTGTAACCCTAGTCCCAGCTCTTATCCTGGTTTTAATCCAGATAGAGCTGCAACTAACGATTATTTTTCATTATCGATTAATCGGTCTGTTATTTAAACGATTAATTGATTAGTTGTTTGGTCAATAAAATGTTGAAAAATGTCAATTTGAGAAGAAGACGACGTCCTCAAATGTCTTGTTTTGTCCACAAACCAAAGAGAGACTCAGTTTATTGTCATAAAGGAACAAAGAAACCAGAAATATTCACATTTAAAAAGCTGGAATCAGAGAATTTTGACTTTTTTTCTTTTAAAAAAACTACTCAAACTGATCATTAGATTATCAAAATAGTTGACTATTAATTTAATAATCGATTAATGTGCGATTAATTGATTAATTGTTGCAGCCTTGATCCCAAAAAGTGGACCTGATCCAGATCGTGACCTTTGTGTTGACCTCTCTCTGGGTTTTCATCCTCTCTCTCTCTCCCTCTGTCTCCCTGGTCGTCGTGGTGACAGTGAAGATGCTCCCCGTCTAGACGGTGATAATCATGTTTACACGGCGGCATCGTTGTCTTCGTCGTCTCTCTAGCGGTTAAGGAACGCGTCGCTGCTCTCGCTGCTATTAAACCTCTTTATCTTCCATCCTATTACACATGTGATCTGATTCTCCTCCACATTTACATCCACATCCACTCACACTCCACTGACTAATTAATTTCGGCTTAATTAAACTCGTTTGCATGTGTTGAAATCCCATCATGCGGCATAATGAAATGAGCCCAGTGTGATCGCAGGTTGTCAAGGTGTGTGTGTGTGTGTGTGTGTGTGTGTGTGTGTGTGTGTGTGTGGAACAACGGGTATATTTAGCTGAGCTGCCTTTGGGGGGGAAACATGCAGCAGCAGCAGCAGCACGCGTGTGTGAAACAGAGGCTGTTAGATTATAGAGGTATTATTAACATTATCGTTTTATTTTGAGTTTAATTAACACCCACTCTGTTATATTGACCTTTGACCTACAGTTTCAGTCTCAGGCTGAGCCGTCTCGACCTCCTTTAACAGCAGTTTCTGCTCAAACAGAGCTGTCACGTCCTGATTGGAGAGTTTTTTTTTCTGTTTATGCCAAACACAATGAGGCCTTTGAGGATTTTAAAGCTGCATATGTGTCCATCATGTATGGTAGGCTACATTTAGGAGTACAATTAATTAATTTTGGACATTCATGTAAGTAATTGTTGGTTTATAGGTTTGGTTTTCACATCCTAAAGTGCTCAGTTAGTTAAGGAAATGTAGCATTGATAGCTGTTTGTTGACATAGTGTAACCATAAATATCTGTATCAGAGAGAGATAGGCTACATAAAATACATGATCTAATACCTTCTTAGATAAGATAAGCTAGGACAAGATAAACTATGATAAGATAAGATAAGATGAGATAAGATAAGATTGTCATACAGTATGTGGTTTATATTGGGCAGAACAAATATTATGGCAGTTTTACAAAAAGATGTTTTGGCGGCATTTGCCAAGGTTGCATTAGCTGAAGCTAATATGTTCCAGCAGACAAACGAAATTAACATAAAAAAGGAGAAAGCACAACCCTCTATGATTCTACAAATCTAAACTAAGCTAAGATAAACTAAGCTTAGATAAGATAAGATAAGATAAGTGAAATAGACTTTAAAATATGTATAAGATAAAAATTAAAATTAAAAATAGCAACATTGGTCTGATATTTAGCTTATCTGTGTTTGGAAACTACATAGTGTTGCTTTAAGCTAAGCTAAGCTAATGTAAGCTAAAATGAGATAGACAAAATAAGCTAAGCTAACCTTACGTAAGAGAAGAGAAGATAGCCTAAAGTAAGATAAGATAATCTAAGGTAAGCTAAGAGAAGAAAAGATAATAGAAGCTAAAATAATGTAAGATATAAACTAAACTAAACTAAGCTAAGCTAAACTAAGCTAAGAGAGCCCTAATAATTCCAATATTCTGGTGTCAAATCACAATATAAACCATAAAGTTTAAGTCTGAAATAATGATGTAGAAATATGTAGCCTAGCTAAAGGATATAATAAAGTGTACTGGATGAAAGAATGTTATCAAAGACTGCATTATGACATTGGAGGAGACAGAGATGAGTTTTTTTATGAGTTTAATCAAAGGCAGGAGATGAACTTTCACAGAGATGATACCTGTGTTTACTGAGACCCTGACAGACTTGTATTAATATTACATAAATGTCAGTGTTGTTGTTTTTGAACAAAGCTTCAATCTCTGTAAAAGTCACAATAACCGTCTCACCGCGTCGTTGGACCTGTGATTTATTACAAGTCAGTAACTTTTTATTTAGAGCCGCCGTGAGTTTAAGTCGGAGAGTCGGAGGCGCCGACCTCGTAAAAAAAAATCCTGGAATAATTAAGGTTTGAAGGGAAGTGTCACTGTGAGGCCTCTGATCAGCATTCAGCGCTGCACTCTGATCCGTCTCCAGTGACTCCACACTGAGATCAAATCAAAGCCCGTTCACTGTTTCTGTCAAAGTGAAGACGTGTGGTAGTTTGTGCTCGGTTCAGTCCGTCTAACAAAACCTGTTTGAGGATTAGGAGGATGACGGTCAAGGGGAGGATTGTGTTACGCGCTCGAATTCATACACGATTTCTCTTTTTTAAAGGAAAAGTTTTTCAGGGTTGATCCATGAGAAGATCTACTAAATCTCCTCTCTCTTTCAGCTTCTCTCTGGAGCTCTAGTAACAACAGGTTGGTGTCAGCCAATCAGAAGAGAGGAGGAGGCTCTGAGTCTCTCTTCTGATTGGCCGACTGTTTTCTTAAATGATCTGATAAAAAATAGAGCAGATTTTAGAATAAAACACTCAGAGAAACCAAATCCTGGAAAGTTGTTATTGGATGGATGGTGTTGTCCAGGTGGTTTGGGGGCGGGGCTTTGTTGTGACATCACAAAGTGACAGGAAGTCCTGACGGCTGGTTTTAACTCATTGAGTGCCGCGCTCCTTTCCAAAGTTTTAGTCAAGTGTACCGGCAAATTAGACCATATTTGACTTTTTATTTTAGAGCCACAGTGTATTCTATATTATTGCCACCAACACATACTGTAGCTCATTTGAAAGGTTTAACTTTATCCTTCAAATGGCCACAAACCGTTTGTTTCTACGTGCCTCCGTTCCTGAGAAAAGTCAAGCTAAACATGGCTGGGTTTCACCAAAATCCCTCCTTTTTTTCTAGAAAAGGAGATAGAGCGTCTTTTATGAAAGGTGCTCTGTTTGTGCCTGTCGCTCTTCAGACACTCGCATTTCTGGATCAAAGGGCTCGTATAAGATAAATATACACAACAATTGTTGTTCTATTCACAAAACCACCATCGGGGCGGGGGGGGCGCCACTAAACAGCAATAACACAGACGCACCGTGCCGTGTCACAGCCTCTCGCCGCGGAACGTGAGGCTCTGCCGGCCACAGCGGCTCGCGAACACCGGTCCCGCCGGTGGTCGCGGTCCGTCTGTGGTACGGGTCGGTGGTGCCGGTCTGCTTTGACCCAGAGACCATCAGATTTTACCGCGGGAGGACTTTGGGGAGGACACGGTGTTGCTCCAGATGAAGACCGGGCGGGACAGTGGGCTGAGAGCTTCCTGGTTCAGCTCCCAGCTGCTGCAGCCTCGCGGGTGAGAGCGGAGCAGCAGCGGAGCAGCTGCTGCATCCACATGCAGAACTCCGTTTGCAGAAGCTGAGTTATGATAAAAACTTCCAGATCATGAGCTGTCATGTGACTTTGATCGTCATCTATTTCAGTTCTCCTCGTCGTAGAGTCCCCAAATTTACATATAATGTGTATTAAAGTGTCTATTTTCATAATTTAAAAAAAAAGCAAAAAAACGAAAAATTTCGTTTTTGGCACTCAACGCATGGGAACGAAAAACGAGAAATTACGTGGTTGGCACTCAATGAGTTAAGGCTCAGTTTCTGAATACAGGCTGTGTGCATTTCTCTGTGGACTGAGGCTTTGATACTTTCACAGTGTTAATATAGAACCTAGAGCTGCTTTATAATCATACTACACATGGACATCTACCTTTATACTGTATGGAGCTTTAACACAAACATCTACCTTTATACTGTATGGAGCTTTAACACAAACATCTACCTTTATACTGTATGGAGCTTTAATACAAACATCTACTTTTATTTTGAAGGAGCTTTAATACAAACATCTACCTTTATACTGTATGGAGCTTTAACACAAACATCTACCTTTATACTGTATGGAGCTTTAATACAAACATCTACTTTTATTTTGAAGGAGCTTTAACACAAACATCTACCTTTATACTGTATGGAGCTTTAACACAAACATCTACCTTTATACTGTATGGAGCTTTAACACAAACATCTACCTTTATACTGTATGGAGCTTTAATACAAACATCTACTTTTATTTTGAAGGAGCTTTAATACAAACATCTACTATTATTTTGAAGGAGCTTTAATACAAACATCTACTTTTATTTTGAAGGAGCTTTAACACAAACATCTACCTTTATTTTGAAGGAGCTTTAATACAAACATCTACTTTTATTTTGAAGGAGCTTTAATACATATATCTACCTTTATATGGAGCTTTTGTACAACCATATGTAATAGAAACTCACGCAACAGGAAATACAGCAGCATATATAACTAAAGTCCTTCAACTTCTGGCCATACTGTATGGTGCATTTGCAGGTTTTGATGGTGGATTAATTAACCTTTTTAGAAAAAAAAACCCTCCAGAAAGTTTTACCTACCGTATGGAGCTTTAACACAAACATCTACCTTTATACCGTATGGAGCTTTAACACAAACATCTACCTTTATACTGTATGGAGCTTTAAAGCAGATATCAGTGGAATGTTTTTGTTAATATAAGTCCTAAATAGTCCTATTTTCCGTCAGCAATCACTTACATGAAGTATTTCAGCCTAAACACGAGTCTCTCCGTCACTCTGCTCTGCTGTAACCCGAGGAGAAAATTTTCCTTGTGGGATACAAGTGTTATCCAATGAGGAGAGAGAACGGCATGAAGGGCTGTGTGTGCAGCCAAGGGATGCGTGTGAATGTGGTGACGTAGCACGAGGACCAATTGATGCCTGACAAGGGCGGGGGCTGCTAACTCATGGTGCGTTCAAGGAAACTCGTACTTTGTGTTTTTCCTTCCTGTGAAGTCATACCAGTTCGATCTGGTACGAGTTCACGGGTCGGAAGTTACGAGTGGCCGTTATAGGGAACTTTCACAGACAACAGGACGGTAAAAACACGAGCTACGGGTTACCTGGAACGCTACCAAGTCGTAGTTGTGACTTGAAGCTGTAACTTACGGTTTCAAAAGCCTGCCTTGAACGCAGCATTAGCCGAAACGGCCGTGCCACTGATATCTGCTTTAATACAAACATCTACCTTTATACTGTATGGAGCTTTAACACAAACATCTACCTTTATACTGTATGGAGCTTTAACACAAACATCTACCTTTATACTGTATGGAGCTTTAATACAAACATCTACCTTTATACTGTATGGAGCTTTAACACAAACATCTACCTTTATACTGTATGGAGCTTTAACACAAACATCTACCTTTATACCGTATGGAGCTTTAACACAAACATCTACCTTTATACTGTATGGAGCTTTAACACAAACATCTACCTTTATACTGTATGGAGCTTTAACACAAACATCTACCTTTATACTGTATGGAGCTTTAACACAAACATCTACCTTTATACTGTATGGAGCTTTAATACAAACATCTACCTTTATACTGTATGGAGCTTTAACACAAACATCTACCTTTATACTGTATGGAGCTTTAACACAAACATCTACCTTTATACCGTATGGAGCTTTAACACAAACATCTACCTTTATACTGTATGGAGCTTTAACACAAACATCTACCTTTATACTGTATGGAGCTTTAATAGACAAAGAGCGTTTTGTTCTCCTCTGTTTATGTTCTCAGGGGTCATGACAGATTTTTTTTTTCCCGCTCAGACTCAGTTTCTTCTGCGAGTGTTTCCTGACAGAACTCTGAGCAGCGTGACCAATCAATCGGAGGCTGCTGCAGCCAACACGTCGCCTGAGCTCGGGGTCGTAGAGACAGAGAGAGAGAGAGAGAGCGAGCTGAGGCCTTCAGCGTCCGGCCTTGTAGTGACGACTCAGAGCTGCTGCTGCTGCTGCTCGGCACCGAAGCTAAATTTCAAACGCGGGGGTTGTCAAGTCGATTGTCGTGACCTCGGGGACAGAGTTTCACCACAGACGTCTTAAAGAGGACGAGCTCTGATGAAACGGAGCAGAGCTGATCCATGGAGGCCAAAGGAAAGGGGAGATGGGGGGGTGGCCGTAAACCCTCCTGTGGCTAAAGGCAGCTCACTCTTAATAATAAAACCTCTTAAACCTCTTAATAATAACACATATGATAATGTGTCAGGCCTCATATAAGACTCATAGACCTTTAAATGAAACAAACCTTGTTGTTGTGACACAAACCAATCACCTGTCAAACATCTTCTGCAGACAGGAAGTTCTGGGTTGACCCACTCCGCAGGATTTTCACCATAACTCTGCTACATGTACCTTAAAGGGATAGTTCAACATTTTAGCAAATTGGCCCATTGCCATAATCCCTATATAGTCGTAGCAGTAGGTTCGTTACCTTTAATTGTCGGTGCAAGCTATTTTTAGAACGGCGGTGCAGAGCCGTGAGCTGCTCAGAGCTACGCTACGGAGGCTCATTATGGGATTTCTTGGTTTCACCTCATCAAACTCATCAAATACACAATCCAACAACTCCACAACGCTCTGGTGGACAAGTTGTGACCTGCACATTCACCACGCTATGAGATAATAACACAACGTTACCACACAGAGTTGTTTTAGAGGGAAATACAGAGACTGCTTCATGAAAAACTGTCCCTGAAGGCAACACACATCAGCGGTTTTGCATGAATTTCCCTCTAAAACAACTCTGTCTGGTAACGTTGTGTTATTATCTCATAGCGTGGTGAATGTGCAGGTCACAACTTGTCCACCAGAGCGTTGTGGAGTTGTTGGATTGTGTATTTGATGAGTTTCCAAACCAAGAAATCCCATGAGCCTCCGTAGCGTAGCTCTGAGCAGCTCGCGGCTCTGCTCCGCCGTTCTAAAAATAGCTTGCACCGACAATTAAAGGTAACAAACCTACTGCTATGACTATAGGGATTATGGCAATGGGCCAATTTGCCAAAATGTTGAACTATCCCTTTAAGACGACACAAATATACACATGGTAACATGGTAGATGATAAATAATGTGCACCGCTCCATGGGTTGAGCGATTGTGTGGTTTCCCCTTTGAATTATTTCCATTCTGCAGCACAGAAACAGACCAAGTTTGCAAATATATGAGGATCCATATGTTGCAGTGTCATTAAAGGTCGCTGAAGATAATCTCATCGTTTCCTGAGTCACTTCATAACTTCACTCTGAATCTCTGGACCCACTCAGTCTGAAGATTAAAGATTAAAATGAATCATCCTTTTTCCCATCCCATCATTTCATCCTCCTCCTCCTCTTCCTCCTCCTGTGGTGTGTGATCAAAGTCCCTCCGACTGTTTTCATTCAGCTTCTAGAAACAAAACACGTGCAGACAATTTCACTATATTATTCTTCAAGTGGATATGAAAACGAGATTCAGACATCTCTGAAAAGTTGACAGGGATTTTCCGACTGCACTGAATCCTCCGAGCACCGAGCGAGAAGAAGAAAAAGAAGAAAAAGAAGAAAAAAAAACATATTGATCTCAGCAAATTGCTCTTTTATTGGAAAGATCCTTGCTGATGAATGTGTCTGCCGCGGGCCGCCGTCATTACTGCGGACAGGAAACGGTAAATGACCTGCACACTGAGGCGTTTGGTGCAGTCGGATGTTCAATTCTCACTGCAAACAAATAATTAAACCAGAGCGAATGAAAGAAAAGAGTGTTTTCATCTACTGATAATTTAAATGTCTTATGATATCAAGTCATCATCCTGTTTCTTATTGATCAATTTACCCTACATGTCCATTGTTGAATGTTGTCGTCGCCATATAAATACTGGAGGTCAAAGAGAAACAATAGCACAGATGTCACCGAGTATATTGATGTGATATTGTCTCATTGTTTTCTTTGTGTGTGTGTGTCCCAGGGTTGGTTGCACAGTGATTAAATGTAGTATTTTAAATTATATAATTAACTTTATTTTATGAGCTCAGCTGTTAGATTTAACATATTGTGTCGTTTTATTTTGTAGGGGCCAAACTACATGATCACAGGTTGCAGTTTAAACACTTTGAAGTGATATCAAGTTATCATTCTTTTGTTTTTCTGTTTATAAAGTTCTCATCTTTAGAAAAGAGCTGACAGATTAAGAAAGAATGCAGCCTTAACTAATTAAAAGTCACTTAATAAACACTTCTGTACAGAGGCAGCTTTATTTTTATAGCACATTCATAGCCTACGTTAATTAATGTAGCCTAATTAAACATGACAAAGTAAGAGAAAAACATGAAGAGGAAAAAAAAATAGCTACATTATATATAACATACATACACCATTAAACAAAACTAATCAAAAACACCTCTTTTTTTCTAATTAAAAAAATAAAAGTCTCTATCTGTTCACTAACCTCTCAATAAAACTTTATTTCTTCTGTTTGGTGAAGTGATTGACAGCCAAGCCCTCTGAATCGGACACTCTGATTGGCTGTGACACCGCCATTCGGAGTTTGTGGGCGTGTCCAACCGCGTAGGCTACGTCACTTGCTAAGATGGCGTCAAGAGAGAAAGAGGGAGGAGGAGAAGAAGCAACAGGAGTAGGAGCAGCAGGAGCAGGAAAAGGTAATAGTTTATGTTAGTTTATGATAGTTTACCGACCGACTTAACGGGCAAATGTCGGTTCGACGTAAAGCGTTGATTCTGTAGTTTAACGACTAAACACCGTCACGACCGTAGCTGATAGCAACCGCTGAGTTATGACGCTCTACTGGGCCGGCCGTTAATTTGTTTTTCTACCGGCCGTTCATTTGAATAAAGCAGCGGGAAAGGTGACGTCATGTTGTTCCGTCGGGGAGAACCCGGATGTTGACGCAGCCTTCCTTCCCTCCAAAAAAAGTTAGTTGGATTTTTACATTGTTGCTGTGTCTTTGTTTGATATAATTATAGAAAATAATAAACAGTTAATGAGACTGACAGGTTTAATTCAACTCTATCATGTTTGAAGCCTGCGTGTTCAGTGAATATTATCGATTTACAGATAAATGTAGGCTATGACATGTTTACATTAGACTTTTGACTAGCCTAGGTATATTACATCATGGAGTTCCACTATTTTTGACAAGAGGTGACAAAGAAACAATCAGGTAAAGTATAAAAGACACGTGTACATTTAGGCAATTTGTTAATGAAAAGAAAATAAGTTTTTAACCTGAATGGAGAAAAAAAGATGAGAAAACCGTGGTAGGCTATTTCTTTTTCTTTCTTTCTTTCTTTCTTTCTTTGCACCCACCAAAAACAGAAAAAGCGAATGACACAGCTGTATTTCACAACCAAAAATAAAAAAATAAGGACAACATGTTAGAAGAAACAGGCCAAATTTAGTGTTTGTAAGTTGAGGAATGAGGAGACATGGACGTAAAAGATAAATATTTCTACATTTGTAAGAGAGAGAGAGACATTTAAACTCAGTGCATGTGTTTCACCTGGTTCAATAGAAGTTAAATGAATAAATAAATAATATTTTTATATATTAATGACGTGACTAATGTGATCAATCAGACAGAGGTCACTCCAGGTCTCAGGTCTTTGCACTGACTGGACTCTATATATAGCCTATATATATATATAGTAGCCTATAGTCGTCTATAAGTCACTATACATCTGTGGGACGTGCTGCATATATAAACCAAACTGTCCCATCTTCAATCTTCTTGATACACTATTACCTGATTTATTTTGTGTTTTTCTTTGTTTTCTGATTGTTCTTTGCTTTTTTTTTAAAATTCCTGTTAACCACAGAGCATGAGCTAAGTGTAAATGAATGTGCAACATGTCTGTGGTCACTAAATTAAGTGAAATAGCACCGTCCGTAACCCAACACACCGGCTTCATCTTATAAGGACAAACTATCACCTCCAGCTCCAGTCAGATAATTCATCATCTGCAGTTTATGTAACAAACTCTTTGTTCCTGTTGTGATTAATGTAAAAACTAATTATAGAAACTGTCAGATGAGCTAAAACAACAGAGCTGCTGATGTTATTTCAAAATAAAACATCTCTCTCTCTTTCTCTCTCTCTCTGTGTGTTTGATCTCAGGGTGGGCGGGGCTTGCTGCCTGCTCCTGCCTTCTGATTGGCCCGTTTCCCTCCCGGGTGGGCGGGGCCTGTGGAGCCACATGGAGGCTGCTGGGTGTGCGTTTGAGTGTGTGTGTCTGTGAGTGTGTGTGCGCCTCTCAGTCTGATCCATCCTCCGGTGGAGACGGTGGAGAAGCTCCGGACACTGAGGCTCTCAACTTGGCGCATCATCATCCTCATCATCCACGTCTTCATCTTCATCTGGAGGAAGATTTGATTGTTTTTATTTAATTTATTTTATTTTTACCTCCTCTTCTGCTGCTGATGCCACTTCATAATTCTTGTTTTTTTACCAGAACATCGCAGTAAGAGGGAGAAGTCGCTGCATGGTTTTCCGTCTGTGCGTAAAAGTCTGTGGATTGAATCATCATTATTACTGACTGAGGCAGACAGAGCAGCAGTGGAGCGGACTCGAGATAGGACATAGTACATGTAGGACCAACATGCACGTCTGCTGCAGCTGAATCGGTGTCAGAAAGTGCATTTTTATTGTGATATTGCAGCTGCTTCAGGGTTAACTTTGCTCTTTTCCCTCCTATTTTTGTTTGATTTCATTTTTTCTACGCATCATCCAGAACATCGCAGAGAGAGAAGTCGCTGGTTTTCCGTCTATGCGTAAAAAAGTCTCTGGATTGAATCATTATTACTGACTGAGGCAGACAGAGGAGCAGCGGAGCGGACTCATGGACTCGGAGCTCGGATCCAGGATTTAAGAGATACGTGCATGTCTGAGCTGAATCGGTGTCAGAAAGTGATTTTTTATTGTGATATTGCAGCTGCTTCAGGGTTAACTTTGCTCTTTTCCTGCTATTTTTATTCTATTTCATTTTTCCTATAGGCTACGCATCATCAGACCTCTGGGAACTTTGCTCTTTCTCCTGTATTTTCTATCTTTATTTTCTATTTTACGCATCATCATCCATCAGACCTCTGGGATTCGGACCTGTCTCCTTTTGCAACTGAACCGCGGATTGTTTTTTTTATTAATGGAAACATGAGCCAAGCTGTGAACCTGCTGCTGCTGCTGCTCCATGTCTCCTCGCTGTGTCTGTGTGTGTGTCTGTCGGCGCAGCAGCAGCACCGACGCGCAGCGCAGCGCTACTCCGGGAGGATCGCGGAGAACTCTCCGGTCGGGACGCCGGTGGACGGGGTGAAGCTGCCGGTCGGTTGCTGCTGCAGCGGAGAGCTCAACACCAGCCTGACCGGGGATTACGCGTCGGATTTCAGGCTGGTTCACCTCAGACACCACCTGGTCCTGGTCTCCGTTAAAGCGCTGGACCGGGAGTTCATAGCGATGTACGAGCTGCGTGTGCGGTGCGTGACGGGACCGGCGGCCGTGCAGGTTTGTGTTTAGAGTTTAGAGTTTATTTATTTATTTATTTAGCACCAGAGATGGACAGAGTACTCCACCCCAGTACTTGAGTAAGAGTACAAATACTACTGGTTTGAGGTTCTGTGATGCTGATATGAATGTATATTACAAATGATTCCAGTCAGTGTAGCGGTGTGGATGCATGTGAATAACGTTCACATCAGCTTGCTGCATGTGCAGGATTGTCCAGTGTGTCTGTTTACTCCACCAGTCTTTTAACTTGATGTTCTTTTTGCACTGTACTATGTGTTTTTTATGTATGCAACATGTTCCCTGTCTCCGCGACAAATTTCTCCCTGGTGGAGAGGAGACCAATACACTAACCTAACCTAACCTAAAATTTAAACCAAATCTCATTCTACTTAAAATAAGACTCATCATAATAAAAGTAGCTTGTTTTTAGACACTTTTTACTTCTTTCAAGCAGATTTTCACTTGAAATAAGTAGAAAAATCTGAGTTTTTCTTTCTTATTACAAGCACAGATTTTTCTACTTATTTGAAATGAAAATTAGTTTGAAACAAGTGAAAATTATCTGAAAACATAGGCGATGAGTCTCATTTTAACCCTCAGATGACCCTTCAGCCTTTTTCAAGTTTTACCCCTGGACAAAAATTTCAACTTATAGTAAGAGACATTTAGACATCAGTTACTCCCAAAAGTTTTGTGATTCATATAATGGCTGATCTTGACCTATCATAAAAATCACTTTTGATATGGGTTACAAAATGTTTTAACCACTTCCTGCTGGCCAGTTGTTGTTGTTGCTGTTGTTGCAGCAACAACAACACATGAGATCTCTATTTTCATTGATTTTAAAGGGATAGTTCACCCAAAATTGAAATTTCTGGGAGAAGTTTCAGAGTCCTCCGTGGCTTCTCTGAGTTACAGGGGGTCTCGGCGTAGCAGTGCATGTCAATATAACGGTTGCAAATGGATACCAACTGTCTTCGTAACAAAAAGACACACCAGAAAACATCCAAATATCTCCATGCTGCTCGTATGTAATGTCCGTCTTGTATTGAAGCCCCGAAATGCAAAATTGTCCCGAAAAAAATTAAATAAGTCTATATTTCAAGCTTGTTTGTAGTGGAAGCTTCTCTTGACGAACCGGGAAGAGGAGCTTCCGCTACAAACAAGCTTGAAATATAGACTATGGAGGTATTTGGATGTTTTTTGGTGTGTCTTTTTGTTACGAAGACAGTTGGTATCCATTTGCAGCCGTTATATGGACATGCACTGCTACGCCAAATTTCAATTTTGGGTTAACTATCCCTTTAAGTTTGTTTCTACATAATGGTAACAAGAACCGATATGATTGTGTGTGTCTGAAAAGAAAGATAAACTTCTGTTGTTTTGTTTTGTCCTGACTACAGGTGGAGGTGTCGGACCGGAACGACAACATTCCCCGCTTCGTCGGCGGGAACGTGACGGTGGACGTGGACGAGCTGACGCCGCGCGGCACCTTGCTGGCCCGGTTCGATGCCAGGGACGCGGACGCGGAGAGGAACGGACGCGTGACGTTTTACGCGTCGCCGGAGTCTCACCTGCTGCACGTGGAGCCTCTGACCGGTCGGGTCCGGCTGCTCGGCTCGCTGCTCGGCATCAGACACGTCACTCTGCGGCTGCACGTGCGGGACGGAGGAGACGTGGCTCTGGTAGGCCCAATTAATTAATTAATTAATCGTACAGATTTCCAAATACCGTCACTTTCCAAAAAAAGATTAAGTTGGAAACACAGAGGCAGATGTGCACCAAGAAATACTGGTCCATTTACCTAATGTAACATACGATTGGTAGGAATTTAAATGTTAGCGAGTCATTTGTGCTAAAAACAAACAATGATGAACTTAAAGGGATAGTAGCATTTTTTTTTAAAGTGGGGTTGTATGATCTACAAATAGCCCCTAAGTACTTTAATTGCAGTAGAAGACTCTCTGCACTCCTCCCGTTAGCAAGGCCAGCCCATAATAGCCCTGCCCAGAGATTTACAACATACAGTGTTGTGAACAGACCCAAAGAAACGGCCTATTTTCGCGGCCTATAAGAGGTTTTACGTGAAAAAAAAAAACACAGTTCCATTGTTCACTATAATATAATTTTTTCCAGCCCTTCAAAGTGCAGGAAAAACACAGTTTTTATTTGGACCTAACCAACTGCTGATCGGCGGGCGCTAACCCTGGGCGGAGGGATATGTGAGTTGGTTAGGTCCAAATAAAAACTGTGTTCAGGTAAAACCTCTTTTAGGCCGTGAAAAGTCTTCTACTGCAGTTAAAGTACTTAGGGGCTAATTGTAGATCATACAACCCCACTTTAAAAAAAATGCTACTATCCCTTTAAGTTGGAAACACAGAGGCAGATGTGCACCAGGAAATACTGGTCCATTTACCTAATGTAACATACGTTGGTAGGAAGTTAAGTGTTAGCGAGTCATTTGTGCTAAATCCTCCTCCTCCTCCTCCTCCTCCTGCAGGTCGGTGAGCCCGTGTTCCTGCACGTCAACGTCCTCCAGAACCAGAACCAGAACCAGAACCAGAACCAGAACAGGAAGCCCCGGTCTCTCTCCGAGCCGGAGCTCCTCTACACGGTGTCGGTGCCGGAGCAGGTCCGGGTCGGGGATCTGGTCTTCACGGTGCCGGACCAGCGGTTCGAGCAGCGCTGGTTCGAGCTGGACGAGCCGGACTCGGACTCGGACTCGGACTCTCCGGTCCAGATCGAGCGGGACTCGGGCCGGCTGTACCTGGCGCGGAGCCTGCGTGAGCCGGTGGAGGTGACGGTGAAGATCCAGAACCTGAGAGGTGAGCACGGCTGTCTTTATTTATATTTCTTTATTTCTCTCTCTGTCCGTCTGCGCGTAAAAACGTCTTCACATGTTGCTGCTTCACTGCTGGTTGTTGTTGTTTGGATCAAGTTGTGCAGTTGTTACACTGACACTCTGTGTGTGTGACGGGGGGACATGTCCCCCCCCAATTTCTGAAAGACATGAGTTGATGAATGAAATGAAATGATTCAAAATTGAACAAATGTATTTTCAGACTTCACATTCTTTACATTTTAGATAAAATTCACATCTTTTTTTTTTTTTAGAAAAGCCTGTGCATATTCTCATTGGTCCATGTTATAGTATCTCAAAGGAATTCTAAGTCGAAAGCAACTGGACTTGGTTATTTGTCTAGGAAGACGTTTCACCTCTCATCCTTTAGAATTCCTTTTAGATCTGTTTTTTTTTAGAACGGTTTACCAGCATAACTGGCATTGTAAAAACATGATCAGTTGGTTTACACAACTTGGTTAGGGGGGGGTGGCTTCATATTTTGATATTCATCCATATCTGCATAAAGTAGTCCCATGCACTGGGAGAAAAGGAAGATGGGGTGATGAATTGGGGATCTGGGAGGGTCGGAGAAAGATAAAAAAGATAAGAACATGAGTAGACATTACATACCTGAGACTCTTAAAATGATGATTTACTAATATAACAGTTGAGTAAGCAGTGATACGTGCTGTTGGCTGAAATAAAAGAAAGGTAAGCACAATAAATGATTTGCTATGCAGTACTTTTTGAATGATATGGCAAACTTCTATGAAGTTGTGATTTATGGTGGCATGGTGTGAGCTGCATACGTGCAAAAAGTTAAAAATGCCCCCCTCCCCCCCCCAATCCTGACATCGGATCTGCACCCCTTCTCTCTCTCTCTGTCTGTCTGCGCGTAAAAACGTCACGGTCTTCACATGCTGTTGCTGCTTTACTGCTGGTTGTTTGTTTTGTTTTTATTTTGGATCATGTTATGCAGTTGTTACACTGAGGCCTGCACTGCAAAAACTCAACATCTTTCCAAGAATATTTGTCTTATTTCTTGTCAAAATGTCTCATTTCTAGTCAAAACTAATCTCTTTCCACTTCAAATAAGACTCATCACCTAAAAATTAACTTGTTTTTAGATCATTTTCACTTCTTTCAAACACATTTTCACTTGAAATAAGTAGAAAAATCTGCCAGTGAAAGCAAGTTTTGATCCACTATCAGATTTTTCTACTTATTCCAAGTGGAAATCTGCTTGAAATAAGTAAAAAATGTCTAAAAACAAGCTACTTTTTATGTGATGAGTTTTATTTTAAGTGTAATGAGATTGATTAATGAGATTTGTTTTGACTAGAAATGACATTTTGACTAGAATTAAGACAAATATTCTTGGTAAGATGTTGAGTTTTTGCAGTGTGGTCACTGCTCTGTGTTTGTGAGACTGTGATTTAGTGATCAGCTGTTTGTTTAGGCAGAAAGTGGATAAAGAATCATGAACTCTACAAGTTTTAGAAAAGGAAAAGTTTATGTGAAGACGTTTTAAAACTCCTGAAATATGAAACTAAACAGGTTTGTGATTGGACGGGACAGATGAGTCGCAGTCAGAGCTTCAACTGCTGAAGAGTCTGTGATTTGATTTCTGTAGTTTTAGTTTTTGCAGGATTTTCCTTGAAGGACTTAGAGGTGTTCAATCACTGAGGTGTGTGTGTGTGTGTGTGTGTGTGTGTGTGTGTGTGTGTGTGTGTGTTGGCTCGTGTCCAGCTGCAGAGTTTGAATCGACCTCAACCGTCAGCTGCTACTTTGCTTTCCACTCTTTCATTCATTCCTTACAACACTCCTCACATCACAGCCAAGTGAGAAGTGTGTGTGTGTGTGTGTGTGTGTGTGTTGGCAACACACCGAGCAGCAGGTCGTTAAAGGACAAACAGAATTGACAGTGTTTAGTGTGTGAGGTGACCAGAGTAAACACACACACACACTGGCTTGGTTGTAACCTTGACTGCAGCCGATAATTCATTTTTTTCTTCGTTTTCTTCTCTGTCATTTTCCTTTTTAAAGTTAGAGAGAGAGAAAATAAATAAATATAAAAGTGTGTGAGAGACGTTCAGTGTTTGTTTTGCTCGGCTGCAATTTTTCCATTTAGATTAAAGGAGTTGGTCTCAGCTCAGCGACAGACTGGACTGTTTGTCAGCGCAGATGGTTCCGCTGTGTTTTCAGGAGAGAGTTCCTCCAAAACATTTTATAAAAGCTCAACGTTTCTTCTCCTTCTCATTTTCTTATCTCTTTCTAAAGTGATCCAATTAAAAAATAGAGCAGATTTCAGAATAAAACACTCAGAGAAACCAAAAATCCTGCAAAGTTGTTGGATGGTGGTGAGGGGGCGGGGCTTAGTTGTGACATCACAAAGTGACAGGAAGTCCTGACGGCTGGTTTTAAGGCTCAGTTTCTGAATACAGGCTGTGTGCATTTCTCTGTGGACTGAGGCTTTGATACTTTCACAGTATTAATATAGAACCTAGAGCTGCTTTATAATCACACTACACATGGACATCTACCTTTATACTGTATGGAGCTTTAATACAAACATCTACCTTTATACTGTATGGAGCTTTAACACAAACATCTACCTTTATACTGTATGGAGCTTTAACACAAACATCTACCTTTATACTGTATGGAGCTTTAATACAAACATCTACCTTTATACTGTATGGAGCTTTAACACAAACATCTACCTTTATACTGTATGGAGCTTTAATACAAACATCTACCTTTATTTTGAAGGAGCTTTAACACAAACATCTACCTTTATTTTGAAGGAGCTTTAATACAAACATCTACCTTTATATGGAGCTTTACAACTATATGTAATAGAAACTCACGCAACAGGAAATAGACAGCAGCAGCATATATAACTAAAGTCCATCAATTTCTGTCCATATGGTGCATTTGCAGGTTTAGATGGTGGATTAATTAACCTTTTTAGAAAAAAAAGCAGATTTCCGGGCTCTTTAATCACGTTTTATCACGTAAGCCTCTTATTGATTATTTCTAATACGTGTATAAACACATGGCAGCAGCAGCAGCAGCAGCAGACTGAAGCGTGTCGGTGGCGATCTGTTTGACAGGATGAAACGACGTCCAGATGCCAACGTTACTCGACCCCCCCACCCCCCCACCACCTCCTCCAAAGTAAATGTTTAACCAAGAGGCTAAACTCTGCACATCTGGACGGCAGCGGTGCAGTGGTGTTGGTGGTCAGATCGGTCCAATCAGCCAAACTGCATCTCTGCTGTTTATTTGTAGAAATTAGTTGTGTTTGCTCACCTGGAGCTCTCCCAGGTCTGAGCAGGAAGCTGTGTGTGTGTCTGTCTGTGTGTGTGTGTGTGTGTGTGTGTGTGTGTGTGTGTGTGTGTGTCTGTCTGTGTGTGTGTGTGTGTGTGTGTGTGTGTGTGTGATTCGGTGGACACGGCGCTGAGCCTGCTGTAAACCGTCCGGCTGATTGAGGCGGTCTCTGTCTTTCGTCCGCGGCGGTCGCATGTGATTTTATTTTGATGTGTGGGAACGAGGTCGCAGCGTCTGATTGATTGATGCAGCAGCAGCAGCACGGCCGCCTCTGATTGGTCGACAGGCTTTCTCTCTGTGTGTGTGTGTGTGTGTGTGAACTTTGAGCTCTGTGGTCTGAACAGAGCATCGTCTCCTCTCTCTTCCATCCAGCTCTTTCTTTTTGTTATGACTGTTCAGTTTAACTGTTGTTTATAATTGTGCAGTTGTTCAGTGTTGCTGTGTGAATGTGATGAACAGTGTTAATATTTTCCAGATTTAACAACACGAGCTGCAAGAAAACGACTTCATTTCCACTGAAAGCACTTTTTAAAAATGATGATAATGTGATTTCTGTAGCAAACCTCCGTCCACACGATGCACAATAATAATGTTCTGACTCATTCTGCATGAATGAAAAGCAATGGGACTGTTTTACACAGACACCTGCCTACAGACAACACATGGAGATGAGCTATCAGCTAATTCTGTGACCTGTCCCTGTGAAAATAAAAAAAATATGGATGTTTTTATTATTTTATTTTAATAGTTAATTCTCTATTTTTTTTTAAATCTTTGTTAATTTATAAAATCACATTGTAGAAGGTTTTGTTCATTCTGCTGAGAGAGAGTTGCAGTTGTTGCTTGTGTCATTGTCGAGATGCACACACTTTGAAACAGGTCGTCCTCTAAACAACACTGACTCTCCTGTAGATTATAAAGGCAACACACACACACACACACACACACACACACACACACACACACACACACACACAGTCTCTCTCTCTCTGGCAGCTCGTCCATCACTGCAGATGGCAGCAGCAACTCTACTGAGTCTGTTTTATCCTTGACATTCAATAAATGTACATAAAACACACACACACACTCTATAGTCTGCCCTTTGTTTATGTGTGGAGGCCACGACCTCAGGCAGTTTGTCAAACTAGTTTCCTCCTCTTATATAAACTGTGTGCATGCCACTGTGTGTGTGTGTGTGAATTGATTATTGATTGGAAGTGGAACTACAAACCAATCAGCAGCTTGACAACAGTCCTGCACGACCCCCGCCCACTTTTTTTTACCAATGCGGTTCTGTTTTATCCAATAATGCGTTCTTAATTCCTCAACATCACGTAACTGATTTGGAATAAGACAAAAATCTTAATCTGACGAACCCACGAACACCACATTTACATCTGGCGTTAAAGGATAGTTCAACATTTTGGCAAACTGGCCCATTGCCATAATCCCTATAGTCATAGCAGTAGGTTCGTTACCTTTAATTGTCGGTGCAAGCTGTTTTTAGAACGGCGGAGCAGAGCCGTGAGCTGCTCAGAGCTACACTACGGAGGCTCATTATGGGATTTCTTGGTTTCCCTCATCAAACTCATCAAATACACAATCCAACAACTCCACAACGCTCTGGTGGACAAGTTGTGAGCTGCACATTCACCACGCTATGAGAAAATAACACAACGTTACCAGACAGAGTTGTTTTAGAGGGAAATACATGCAAAACAAGCTGATGCACGTTGCCTTCAGGGACAGTTTTTCATCAAGCAGTCTCTGTACGTATTTACCTCTAAAACAACTCTGTTTTTTTTTTGCCAAAATGTTGAACTATCCCTTTAAGGCCAGGTGTAAACTAGGGATGTGCACTCGAGTACCAGAGTAGGAAATCTGCTTATTACATCATCATGCCATGGTTAGTCTTAAACAGTTTCAGATCAAACAACATGGTTTGTTGCTGATGTGTGGTGTTGTTGGCACGGTGGAGCAGTGGGTTAGTTAGTTAGCACTGTCACTGTTGGAGAGTGTGTGTTGGGTTCGATCCCCGGGGACCGAGCTGTGTGGGTTGTCCCTGTGGGTTCTCCGGCTCCTCAGATGTTTTCAAATCCGTTGCACCTGCTTCTCTCTGAGCCTGAACAGTTTTCATGCTGATTTCCTGTTTGGATGGAACCTAGTTCTCTGTCCTGCTTCATTTCACTGTGTTTTAAAGGGATAGTTCACCCAAAATTGAAACATATAACGGTTGCAAATGGATACCAACTGTCTTCATAACAAAAAGACACACCAAAAAACATCCAAATACCTCCATGCTGCTTGTATGTAATGTCCGTCTTGTATTGAAGCCCCGACATGAGAAATTGTTCCGAAGGTCCCGAAGTCTATATTTCAAGCTTGTTTTGTAGTGGAAGATCCTCTTCCCAGTTCGTCCAAATTTGACAAACCAGGAAGAGGAGCTTCGAGAAGCTTCCGCTACAAAACAAGCTTGAAATATAGACTTATTTAATTTTTTTCGGGACAATTTCGCATTTCGGGGCTTCAATACAAGACGGACATTACATACGAGCAGCATGGAGGTATTTGGATGTTTTTTGGTGTGTCTTTTTGTCACGAAGACAGTTGGTATCCATTTGCAACCGTCATATGGACATGCACTGCTACGCCGAGACCCCCTGTAACTAAGAGAAGCCACGGAGGACTCTGAAACTTCTCCCAGCCCTTAGTCAAATTTCAATTTTGGGTGAACCATCCCTTTAACGAGGAAGGAACCGGGACTCGTTTCATGTCATTGCGGTGAACGTGCTCGGATCCACTGAGCAGTCTCTGGTGGTGATGGATTTTATTAGCCGTGGTTAATGACGCTAATTCCACATGTGATTTATATTAGTGCAGCAGCTGAAATGAGTCTCGTCTGCCGTCCAGCCCCGTGTGTGTGTGTGTGTGTGTTTAAGTGTGTGTGTCAGTGTGTGTAACACCTCTCGGCTGTCAGTGTTTCTGCAGTTGAACACGACGACGACGCTGACTCTCCTCCGGTGAAACAATCCAGTCGATCACATCAGATGAGCTTCAGGGGCCGACGACGACGACGACGATGATGATAAATATTTCAGTCTTAGGACTCGACCAGACGCTCGGCTCTGATTCGATACTAAACGAACCAAACGTGAAACATGTGCAGCGAAATAAAACATGAAGAGGACTTCAGCAGAGCGAGCGTGACTCACACCGGCACCGAGCTTTTATTCTTTACTGTCTCATTAACTGTAATAAATGTGTTTATTTGCATATTTAAATGAGAAAATTGTTCCTGTTGGCTGCAATTAATGCAGCTGCCTGCTCAGCGACCGACGGGCCTGTTCCCTCATTAGACCGCAGCCTCACTCTTAACTAGTATTAATTGTCTCAGTCAGAGTGTGTGTGTCTTTGTGTGTGTACAAACAACACACACGCACACACAAACAGATACACACACACACACAAACAGATACACAATGTTACCCAAATACTGTCGTGGTGTGTCAGGCTTTCCTACTGATTTTTTTTTGTGTGCTTGGCACCCCCGAGGTGAGACACACACACTTTGAAATACACACACACTTGTGTACACACACACGCACACACACTTGTATACACACACACACACACTTGTGTACACACACGTACACACGTACACACACACGCGCGCTGTTTTCTCCTGTTTATTCTATTGTCTTTATTTCTGGATTCAGCCCGAGGCTCGAAGCAACCTGCCACCACACCATGTGTTGGTGTGTGTGTGTGTGCACTTGTGTGCGTGTGTGTGCGTGCATGTAACACCAAACACTACAGGACTGTGTGTCCTCGAGGCTGCTGAGCTTCACAGTGATTGTGTATTTTTCAGTGTGACATACATTGATCACAGCAGTGTCAGTGTGAGTGTTTATTTGTTGGTATTTCACTCTCTATCCCTGTGTTCGTGTGTGTGTGTCTGTCTGTGTGTGTGTGTGTGTGTGTGTGTGAAGCCCTGCGGGATATATTGTTGTGGACACAGACACACACACTGAAGTTTTACCCACAGTGACATTTTTTAAAAAGGCAGCAAAGCAGCGGTGCACAAATACATAATTGTCCGTGTTTATTAGCCTACATGCAGCATTAGCATTAGCATTTATTATGCAGCATTAGCATTAGCAGCTCAGACCTACACAAACACTTTGGAACAATCAGCCAACATACAAATAAAAACAGATATTTGTATGTTCATCTGGTACCACTTTGCTAACATTAGCATCTAGGGTTGTCATGAGAACCAATACTTTTTCTGGTGTCCTACTGTGAGTACTGGATATACAACTTTACCCTCGGCCCGCTGCCCGCTCTTTAAATTCTGTGCAGGTTGAAAAGTTGTTGAAGCACAGTCGATCTTAAATACAAGAAATTTGATTTGAAACAGTTGTTTTAATAAGGTAATGAATGAAGAAGCACAAGGGTTCCTTTTTTTTTATCGTGGTATTGAATGAGTCGAGAATCGTGGAAATTCACAGGTAGCCTACTGGTATCAACTACTGAAATTCTGGTATTGTGACAAGACTTTTAGCATATTTTTATCAGCCTGGAGGTCTTTTCTAGCTTGCTAACCAGCTAGCTAGAAAACACAACAGTGGCTAAAACTCTTAGCATGACTGGTGAGCTAACAGCTGCTAATGCTAATGTTAGCAACGTAGCTATAGCAAAAGTTTTTTTTTGATATGAGATGTCCAGGGAATGTAGCTTAGCTTAGCACACAGAGTTTTGTATTGCTCAGATCTTTATCTGTTGCTACGTTGCTAACATTACCATTATCTTTTGATATCAATCTTGTGCTTCAGTCACTGTTAGCATGCTAACCAGCTAGCTCAAACACAACAGTAGGTGGGTTTCCATGGAGACTTTTTCCTCTTTCTGACTGAATTCATTCTGAGTCTTTCGGGTTTTAACTGTTTACATGTGATATGATCGAGATATCTAGATCTGATCTGGTGTTTACATGAATTTAGCCTAGCTTAGCTTAGCTTAGCTTAGCACACAGAGCTCTGTAATGTTGCTCAACACCTGCTCCTTATCAACACTCTTCATCCGACCGACGTCACGTGTTTTTACTTCCTCCCGTCTCTCTGTCCTCAGCGTCCCTCCATCTTTCCACTCGGTCGTCCTAATAGCTTATTGACAGCCAATCAGCTGTGGCCTCGGGCAGCGCCACTCGCCAATCACCAAGTAGGACAAGGTCACCCCGTCCATCCATCCATCCAGACGACCACAACGACCACAACAACACAACACACACACACCAACAACATGTGACACAGGACATGTAACTGCACCGACCGACCGACCGACCACCTCGGCTGGCGTTACCATGGCAGCAGTGACCAGGAGAAGTGACGACTGGAAATACTTTGACCAAAAAATAGATGAAGATAACGTGCAGGTTAAAGTTGTGTAACATAGAAACGCACACACACACACACACACACACACACACACACACACATACACACACACTAACATGGAGCCAAGTATCAGATCTCAAGAAGCTTCATCTGGGTTAATTAATGAAAGTCTGGAGCAGACTTCAGAGAACACACACACACACACACACACACACACACACACACACACACACACCAGAGCCCATGCTTGATCTCCACTTTGCTCTACTCAGGATATCACAGAAGATCGTGTGTGTGTGTGTGTGTGTGTGTGTGTGTGTAGCACACTGATGACCACACACACTTTATTTTTCATCAGTTTCCATTTCTCCTCTCTCTCTCTCTCTCTCTAACCCTCTGACTCTGGTCATGTGACCTCAACTAGGTCATCGCACTGTCTGTGACTTTGTGATGTCACAACTACTTCCTACTACTGTAACTAATACCACAACTACTACTATTAGTACTACTGCTACTACTATTATAACTACTGCAACTACCAGCAGGGAGGAGAAGGAAAGAAAGCAGGAAACCGTAACCATGTTATATAGTAGCTTAGTAAAATAAAACTTAATGCAGACTGATCGGTTCATTGTAAAACATTTATTTATTTTTGTAAATGTGGTGATTTCTGTACATACAGAGCCCCGAGGCAGCGCTGAAGCTTCACTTTTCTTTCAAACAAACTAATGCTACTGCCATAATTGTTAGATTTCATCAATGAGACCAACATTTATCTCCTAAAAATAATTCAACCTGCGGGTAAGTTAATTAGTGATCGTTTTCTCCCCCGGGATGACGACGGAGGTTGGCCGGCCGAGCAGCTCTGCAGACCGGCTGCTGCCTCTGGTCGTTGCAGAGCTTCATTTCTCCGAAAAGCATCGGAGCAAACTTCTAAACAGCCGTCATTTGGATAAACTGACCGTATATTTGGGATCTAAACAGTTACTTTCTCACATGAAAACATATTAAAACTGAATAAACGGTAGGTATGCTGTAGGGGTGGGCGATATGGCGATATTAGATCGTGAAGGATTAGAGCGTGTAGACGATCTGCCAAAGTGCAGAGATCGTAGGATCGTCTGGGGCTCATTCTATAAACTGCAGTTCTATGCTGCAAAGCGCAAACAAAGGACATTTGCAAAGTTTGCTAAAAGAGATAACAACAGTTACTTTAGTTTGTATCTTTATTTGGCCCTTTTCAATCAGCTATTTAGTGTTTTGATACACTTAAAATCCTGTTAAAATAACTGTGTTGAATAAAACAAACAGTAATGTCTTCATTGATATTTTACTTTCATGTTTATTGAAAGCTACCTTTTATGTTGCAAGAGTCCACTTTATCAGAGTGTTGTTGTTGTTTACCTTTTACTATGTTTACGTTGTTTGCACATGTTGGCAAAACTGCAACTATTTAGATTAAAATCTCTTCAGAAAGGTTCTTTGGCCTAAATTGTCTGTTTTTCTTTTTTCGATTTAAGATCGTGATGAAATCGAAATCGTGACTTCATTTTTAAAAAATCGTGATATGATATTTTTGCCATATCGCCCCCCCCTAGTATGCTGTTTCTGTGTTTATTCCGAACCGAACCAGTGCCAGAACCAGAACCGTGGCAGTGTGAAACCGCTGTCATTGTGAATTTGCTCCGTGTTGTGTTTCACTGTCAGAACTACAAAGTTTTATGATCAGAAGAAGAACAAGTCGTTGTGGAGTTGTTTCAGGAAGTGAAACTGTAACGTTCAGCGGTAACGACAGCAGCAGCGGCGGCGGCGGCGTGCGAACACCACGGTTATATAACAGGGACGACGTCGTCTTTTCTCTGCGGTTTAGTCGAGCTGCTCGTCTCCCTGTCCCAACAACACACTCACATAACACACACTGACTCCCTCCTCCCTCCCTCCCTCTGTGTGTCTGCTACACACACACACACACACACACACACACACACACACACACACACACCCAATCAGCTATAAACAGACAGAGACGAGAGTAAACAAGTAAACAACAGCCTACGACGTGTTTGTTAACATGTATGTGTGAGATGTTGCACATATGTTTTCACCATGTTAACACACACACACACACACACGCACGCACGCACGCACGCACGCACGCACGCACGCACGCACGCACACACGCACACACACACACACACCCTCGGGGGCTGATACACATCACAGTGTCTGTTCATGTGTGTGTTGACGTGTCCTCGCTAATTGTCTCCCATCACACTCTGATGCTGCTGTTCTCTTCCAGCTGAGGGAGGAACGGAGGGATGGATGAACGGGTAGATGGATGAATGGAGGGATGGATGAACAGAGGGATGGATGAATGATGGAAATTAGCTGATTGCTATAATCCTGCATATTTACATGAAAGCGTCTTTTAATATGTACTGTCCCCTGATTTTTTTTAATAATCAAAAATAAACAAATCTCAAATGATAGATGGATGAACGGATGGATGGATGGATGAATGGAGAGATGGATGAATGGATAGATGGATGAATGAAGGGATGGATGAACAGAAGGATGGAGGGATGGGTGAATGGATGGATGGATGAATGGAGGGACGGATGGATAGATGTGTGATGTAAAACGGAGGCGACACTTGTGAGGATGGAGAGTTGGAGACAGATTTAAACCCTGAGTTGATCTCAAATTGTTTCAGAGTCGAGCCAAAGTTCTGTCAGATCAGCTGCTGTGTGACAGGTGGAGGAGGGGGGAGGAAAGGGGGAGGAAAGAGGGAGGAGAGAGGAAGATGGCGGGGTCAGAACAACTGATTAACTGCCTTTGAATGATCAATAATCAGTGAATGATGAGTGTTGAGCGATCAGGTCGATTGTCCTCAGTTTGAACAGTTCACTTGAGAGTTCACACAACATTTCCTCTAATTAGCTTAGCTCAAACACTGGAAGTGTATGGGTAGTGTTAGCCTGCCTCCACCTAAAGTCATCAGAGAAACTCTTCAGCAACTCTAAACGGAAACCGGCGGGCCGATCTTGGTCTCAGAGCTGACAAAACTCTCCGGTAAGGCATCTTGAGCAGTCAAATGCCGCTAACGGGACGAGATCGGTCAAAACGGAGGGTTCAAGCAAAGACGGTTTATTTTGGTTCAAGCTAGCTACATCGAGGGTAGGTTAGCTTCCTGTTTCAAAGTAAAAGCACAAATTCTATCGTCGTGGTTTTCTGTATGTAAAGGGCAACGGGTGTTTTATTTTGTGAAAGTAACCGGAAGTGCGTTGGTCACAACGGCTAGCTTGAGTAGCGCCGAATTCGTCCGAACACAGTTGTAAACAGCTGGTATTTAGACAAATTAACGACACACTGCTGATCTAAACGGCTACTTTCTCACCTAAACATGTTTGAAATGTGGATAAAGTGATATATTTACAGAGTTTAGAGCTAAAATGAAATCAGCTTCTGACTGCTGATTTCGGCTTGGGTAGGAGGCAGGCTAACACTACCCATACACTTCCAGTGTTTGAGCTAAGCTAATTACGGCGATACGGCTCTATCTCCATGGTTACTGCACGCACAGTGGAAAGGATGGTGTCTATCTGCTGGTCATGGACTCGGGAGTGAGGCAAGACACGGGAAAAAAAAAGTTGGCGTATCCCTTTAAGTCGCCGTGTTGTGATGTGATGTGAGAGGTCAAATGTCAGATGTTTGGGTATAACTTGAAGTTCAGAGTTCGCGGTGCGGTGAGGTCACTGTGATGTCACATCAGTGGTTTGTTAGAGGAGACACTCGACTCGTCTTCACTCCGTCCATGACGAGCAGCAGTTAAAGTGTGTGTGTGTGTGTGTGACCTTCGCTCATCCCTGCAGCGTGAACAATCACGTTTAAAAACTTCACAGTATCTCCGGAGAGCCGTCCTGTCCGTCACTCTGCAGCGTGACACTCCTCCTCCTCTTCCTTCCTCTCCCTCCTCCTCCTCCTCCTCCTCCTCCTCCTCCTCCTCCTCCCCTCTGATTGGCCGACCCCGGGGAGCGACGCCTCCAGTCAAGGTCGCTGCAGCGATTAGAAGTCTAACTCTTATCGCTCCGAGTCTCTGTGGGAGGATCAGGAGTCAAGGAGTCGAGGGAGGAGACGCTGATCCCTGTCCTCCTCAACCCCCACCTCCTCCTCCTCCTCCTCATCGCCATCGCCCCGGGCAACAGAGACTTCAGGCTCCATGGTATAAAACTCAGAGACAAGAGGAGAGGAGAGGCCAGTGGCTGCAGCTGAGTGAGCTCTGTCCACTGGAGGAGGAGGAGGATTAAACTAAAAAAACATCTTTATTATTATTATTATTATTATTATACGTTTTTATTCATGTAATAATTCATGAAATACTTCCCCTCCAGAGACGGAGCTGTGCTACTTTATCAAATGTCACAATTTGCATTTATGCAGATGTGTATATTTACAGTATGTGCTGTGCTGTACATCATGCATCACATTTGCACTTTTATTTTGAAAAACCAAACATTTACTAGATACTGAGCAGTGAGACGGATGAAGGAGAATTAGAGGAAATTGTGCATTTAAAGGAAAAAAGTCAAAATATTTAGAACTGAAGGATTTTAATTTTAATTTTATCGTCACTATCAATGTTTGTATTGTTTTATTAATGATCTAAACAACAAATAATGTTTCTAAAGTAGCAGTAAATGACCCCAGAGCTGCAGCAGTTTGTGTCCTATCTGTTAGGCTTAACACAAAGAGCTTCATTAGTCGATACTAGCCATGTTTCCATCCAAAGTGATTCGAATTACTGGGAAATGCGCATTAAAAGAAATTCGAATCCTGTGTGTTTCCATCTACGGACTTTGCCCCCCCCCCCCGGACGGACTGACGGTCTGATTTGAACACATTAGCGCGATTTAGTGCATATGTTTATTACCTTTAACGCGACCTGTCCATGTGTGTGTGTGAGAGAGAGACTTTATTAATGATAAACGCTGGATTCGCTGGTTGATAAGTTTGGTTTTTACTGAGGAGGAACTATGAAGAAGTGCAGTAACATCATTATGAAGGTGTGGGGGCTTTTATTTTGCCGTGGCGGCGGTGCCACAATTAATTACATGTAGTGAAACCCTGATGTTGTCTTGTGAGTGAACTGCAAACACAGGAGCAGATGGGGTGAAAGTGGCTACGTCACACTTGATTCGCATACAGCTGTTTCCATCCCATTCGAATCAACCAAAACCCGGCCCAAGCGAGCGTGTTTCAGTTTGTGCGAATCAGGGGATTTTAATGAGAATCACGGCGTTTCCATCATCATTTTCAGATGCGATACATCTCGATGCATCTAAACAGCTGATGGAAACGCACCTACTGATTCGACACCACGATAAAAACAAAACAACTCTTCAACCTGCTCAGAGTTGAAAGAGTCGTCTCACTTCATGAGTTCGTTCTCTTCTCTCAGAAAAATCTCTTCAGTCCAGATGATGATGATGATGATGATGATGATGATGATGATGAACATGAACATCATCATCATCATCATCCAGCAGCAGCAGCAGCTCATCTTCATCTTCCTCTTCCTCTTGGAGCTGCAGGCCAGTGATTCCTCATCTTCTCAGTGGCTCCTCCGACCTTTTCTCTCCCTGCACCTCAGGCCTCAGGGAGGAGGAGAAGAAACAGGACTACAGCATGTTTACTAAGGAAGAAGGAGAAGAAGGAAGGAGAAGAAGGAAGGATAAGGAAAAGAGGGAAGAAGGAGAAGGAAAAGAAGGAAAGAGAAGGAAAAAGGAGAAAGGAGTAGGGAGAAGGAAAAGTGGGAAGAAGAAAGAAGGAGAAGGAAAAGTAAGAAGGAATGGAAAGAAAGGAGAAGGAAAAGAGCGAAGAGGAAGGAATGAAAAGGAAGAAGGGGAAGGAAAAGAGGGAAAAAGGAAAAGAAGGAATGGGAAGGAAGGAAAAGGAGGAAGGAGAAGGAAAAGATGGAAGAAGAAGGAATGAGAAGGAGAAGGAAAAGAGGGAAGAAGAAGGAAAAGAAGGAAGGAATGGAAAGAAAGGAGAAGGAAAAGAGCGAAGAGGAAGGAATGAAAAGGAAGAAGGGGAAGGAAAAGAGGAAAAAGAAAAGAAGGAATGGGAAGGAAGGAAAAGGAGGAAGGAGAAGGAAAAGAGGGAAGAAGAAGGAATGAGAAGGAGAAGGAAAAGAGGGAAGAAGAAGGAAAAGAAGGAAGGAATGGAAAGAAAGGAAAGGGAAAATAGGGAAAGAGAAGGAAGAAGTAAAAGGAGGAAGGAGTAGGAAGAAAGGAGAAGGAAAAGAGGGAAGAAGAAGGAATGAGAAGGAAGGAGAAGGAAAAGGAGGAAGGAGTAGGAAAAAATGAGAAGGAAAAGAGGGAAGAAGAAGGAATGAGAAGGAAGGAAAGGGAAAATAGGGAAGGAGAAGGAAGAAGAAGGAATGAGAAGGAGAAGGAAAAGAAGGAAGGAATGGAAAGAAAAGAAAGGGGAAATAGGGAAGGAGAAGGAAGAAGTAAAATGAGGAAGGAGTAGGAAGACGAAGAGGAAGAAGTATTATTAGGATGAAACAGTGTAGCTGTAGTTTCATGTTGAGACGGTTTCACACCGAGAGCTTCAGGAAGAAGAAGAAGAAGGACTTTCATTATGGCTTCATCTACACACACACACACACACACAGACATACACACACACACACACACACACACACACACACAGACATACACACACACACACACACACACACACACACACACACACACACACACACACACACACGTGGTGTTAATGTGCGGCTGGTTGCCGAGGGAGACCAGCAGAGATATTGGGGACATTCAACATGTTCAGTTCAGTTCAGCAGCAGGAACAGGATTTTTCTTTTTTTGAGACTAAGCAAGAATCTCTGTGAACTTCCTGTTACCTCCCTCTCTCCTCCTCCTCCTCCTCCTCTCCCTCTCTCCTCACCTTCCATCCCTCCATCCTTCCTCCTCCTCCTCCTCCACCTCCTCTCCCTCCCTCCATCCTCCTCCCATCCCTCCATCCTTTACATCTAATTCCTCACGGCTCTTTCTCCATGGCTGCTGTTGATTAAGAGCAGGACGCTTTTCCTACTCCTTCCTTCTTGTCCTTGTCATTTCTTCTCCTTTCTTCCCACTCCTTCCTTCTTTTACTTCTCCTCCTTTTTCCCTCTTTGGCTTCTTTCTTCCTTCTCCTTCCTTCTTTACTTTCTCCTCCTTTCTTTTCCTACTCCTTCCTTCTTGTCCTTGTCATTTCTTCTCCTTTCGTCCCACTCCTTCCTGGTTTTCCTTCTTCTTCCTACTCTTCCTTTTCCTTTCTTCCTTCTCCTTTCTTCTCCTCCTTCTTTCTTCCTTCCTTTCCTTCTTTTTTCCTTCTCCTTCCTTCTTTACTTTCTCCTCCTTTCTTTTCCTTCCCCTTTCTTCCTACTCCCTTCATTGTTTTCTATTTTCTTCACACTTTTCCTTTTCCTTTCTTCATTCTTTTCCTTCTCCTTCCTCCTTTTCTTTCTTCCTTGTCGTTCCTTCTTTTCCTTCTCCTTTCGTCCCACTCCTTCCTTGTTTTACTTCTTCTTCCTACTCTTCCTTTTCCTTTTCCTTCTCCTCCTTTTCCTTTCTTCATTCTCCTTCCTTCTCCTCCTTCTTTCTTCCTTCTTTTCCTTCTTTCTTCCTTCTCCTTCCTTCTTTACTTTCTCCTCCTTTCTTTTCCTTCTCCTTTCTTCCTACTCATTCATTGTTTTCTTTTTTCTTCCCACTTTTCCTTTTCCTTTCTTCATTCTTTTCCTTCTCCTTCCTCCTTTTTCTTTCTTCCTTGTCGTTCCTTCTTTTCCTTCTCCTTTCTTCCTACCTACTCCCTTCTTTTCCTTCTCTCCTCTTTGTTGTAGTGAAATGTCTTGTAACAAGGACGATATTGATACCAATTAATTGATTAATGAGAAGTAATATTCCATCATCATCATCATCATAATCATCATCAGTAGCCGTTAATTAATACAAAACTGTATTTTTAGATGTTTTAGTTTTGTTCATTCAGGATTTTTCTTTTTGATTTGCATATTTTTTACAAGTGTGTGTGTGTGTGTGTGTTTCTGTGTGTGTGTGTGTGTGTGTGTGTGTGTGTGTGTGTGTGTGTCAGCGTCCATCATGGTGGTCGGTCGCAGCTGAAAGTCTGTTCTGTCGAGCTTGTACATCCTCTGATGTTCCAGTCTGACCAGTCCATCTGCCACACACACACACACACACACCATACACACACACACACATACACATACACACACACACACACACACACACACACACACACACACACACACACACACACACACACACACACACACCATACACACACACACACACACACACACGCTGCCAGCTGTCACACAGCGGTCCCAGGATACCTGACCCATATGCCTCCTCCGCCACATGGACACGTACAGAACTAATACACACAAACACACACATGCTTCAGTTTATCTAAAACACACACACACACACACACACACACATTTAGATAACACACATACGCGCACACACAGACACACGCACACATACACACACACACACACACACACTCCAGACTGCAAACCTCAGGAGTCTGAAGTTTTCAGCTGGTTTGTTGTTGTTTCTGTGAATGTTACAGTGACAGGATGAGGTGTATTATGGTCTGGTCCTTGTGTGTGTGTGTGTGTGTGTGTGTGTGTGTGTGTGTGGTTTCGTTTGTAAACTCACTTGTCCCAACAGAGACAGATTAATTCAGCATCTGTGGTTCTGAATCATTCAGAACAAACTAACTACAGTTATTAGCCGCCGAGGCTCATGGGTAATGTAGTGTTTAGACACACAGACACATTAAACTTCAGTAAATTCATACTTTTTATATCTTAGATTAACAAAAACTAAACTTTTTTCCCTTCTTTTCATTAATTCCTTCCTGGTTCCTCAGTAACTACTCATTAGTTCCTCATAAGTTCCTCAGTAACTACTCATTAGTTCCTCAGTAACTACTCATTAGTTCCTCATTTGTTCCTCAGTAACTACTCATTAGTTCCTCAGTAACTGCTGACTAGTTCCTCAGTAACTACTCATTAGTTCCTCATTAGTTCCTCAGTAACTACTAATTTGTTCCTCAGTAACTACTCATTAGTTCCTCATTTGTTCCTCAGTAACTACTCATTAGTTCCTCAGTAACTACTCATTAGTTCCTCATAAGTTCCTCAGTAACTACTCATTAGTTCCTCAGTAACTACTCATTAGTTCCTCATTTGTTCCTCAGTAACTACTCATTAGTTCCTCAGTAACTACTCATTAGTTCCTCATAAGTTCCTCAGTAACTACTCATTAGTTCCTCAGTAACTACTCATTAGTTCCTCAGTAACTACTCATTAGTTCCTCAGTAACTACTCAGTAATTACTCATTAGTTCCTCATAAGTTCCTCAGTAACTACTCATTAGTTCCTCAGTAACTACTCATTAGTTCCTCATAAGTTCCTCAGTAACTACTCATTAGTTCCTCAGTAACTACTCAGTAATTACTCATTAGTTCCTCATAAGTTCCTCAGTAACTACTCATTAGTTCCTCAGTAACTACTCATTAGTTCCTCAGTAACTACTCAGTAATTACTCATTAGTTCCTCATAAGTTCCTCAGTAACTACTCATTAGTTCCTCAGTAACTACTCAGTAGTTCCTCAGTAACTACTCAGTAACTACTCATTAGTTCCTCATAAGTTCCTCAGTAACTACTCATTAGTTCCTCAGTAACTACTCAGTAATTACTCATTAGTTCCTCATAAGTTCCTCAGTAACTACTCAGTAGTTCCTCAGTAACTACTCAGTAGTTCCTCAGTAACTACTCAGTAGTTCCTCAGTAACTACTCAGTAGTTCCTCAGTAACTACTCATTAGTTCCTCAGTAACTACTCATTAGTTCCTCAGTAACTACTCAGTAATTACTCATTAGTTCCTCAGTAACTACTCAGTAGTTCTTCATTAGTTCCTCACTAACTACTCGTTAGTTCCTCATTAGTTCAGTTATCAGCCGAGGCTCATGGGTAATGTAGTATTTAGAGAGCGTTTATAACAACACACACACACAGACATGAATGACCTACTGGCCTGAGTGAAACTCCACCGAGTGAAAACAAAACATTCAGAGGTAAATTTAATATGACAATGAACCAGAACACGCACACACACACACACACACACACACACACACACACACAGACACACACACACACACACACACACACACACACACACACACACACACACATACACACACACACACACACGCTCGACTATTAAAGGGTTGAACTTTATTTGAGAGTCACATGATGCTTCAGGGACAACGACGACAAAGGTGTAGATGTCCAACCCCCCCCTCACATTAACACACACACGCACACACAGACACACACACATTAACACACACACACACACACACACACACACACACACACACACACACACACACACACACACACACTAACACACACACCTCTTCAGAGCAGGGCTGGTAATCCAATATGAAGCAGGTTTGTGTTTGCGACGCCGAGGCCTCAAATCAGCTCTGACAGGACGACCGCCGCTCGCTCGCTCACACCCCGAGGCTCTGTGTGTGTGTGTGTGTGTGTGTGTGTGTGTCACCGTGCCAACCAGTCCAGCCACCATGGCGACCTAACACCTAGCTGAAATATTATTGGTGTTTGTTATTTGTTGGATTCGACATGAATCTTTTTTACACATGAGATTCATTAAAGTCCATCTAGCTCTGTAGTTGTTATCTGTTTAAAGGAATAGTTCACCCAAAAAATGAAATTCATGAGTCATTAGTGACTCCCCCTCATGCTGATGAATACTCCGGAGTAGTTTTTTATTCCTCAAAGTGCATCTGGAGACCCGGGAGGCCGGTTCCTAGTCCAACCAAAACTTACTAATAGTAATAGTAATAGGGCCTGACACAAAAACATCCATAAAACTACACAAAAACCATTTAATATTCCTCCACACTGCTCGTCCACTGCAATCCAAGTGTCCTGAAGGGAGATAGTCCAGAGTTTACTGGAAACTACCTCATTTAGGACATTTTTACAGCCTAAACAGTCCTGGATTGAATTTGCCTGGGTAAAAATTAAGCAATGCATTAAAATACAGCTGAACTCACATATCAATTTACCTAGTAAAAGCTCATCATAAAAACATGAAAATATGATTTATCGGGCAGCCCCCAGACCAGAATAGATTTGATTGGTCCAAGGCTTTTTTTCAAAACAAATCCTGCCTACCCCAGCTTTAAATGAAGTACTTAACTCCATCGATCAATTCAGCTAACTAGCCATCTAGCTGTAGTTGTCTATGTGGTAAATAACTAGTTTAATGTTTGTAGTTTTATGTTTAACTTTTCTGTTTCTCCTGGAAAATGTCACAATATCACTGGTTTATAATTAAAACTATCAACATATAAGTAATTTCAACATATTTTCTAAGAACTTATGTGTACGTGTTCTCTCTCCGTCAGTTTGTCATGGCAGATAGCCGTTAGCTAACTAACACTACAATACCCATAATCCATCTGTCCATATGTAGACAAACCACTGCTTTATATTACTGCAAATGCATCAAGATAAAAATACATAAAACACTTAAAATAACAACTTAATGGTGCCAAATTGCAGAGTTTAACTCATTATACAGTTTATTATAATAATAATGATTAAAAAAAGCTGAACAGAGCAGAATTTAATTACAATTACATTAATCATGGATGCGTATGGAAATGGAGCAGCTGTTTTTAATTATAATATATATCTAATATGTCTAAGTGATTTCACTTTTTTTTTTACCTCCATGTCTCCCTCACACACACACACACACACACACACACACAGATTAGTATTGTATATGAATAAAATATACAGAGACAATTATTCTGAAATGCTAACATGGAAAAACTATGTGCAACACACACACACACACATTAGGACACACACTCCCCGCTGAACGCTGATGTAGTGGAGGTGCGAGGACATTTCTATCTACATGGCTGCTGACTTATTGATGCCACTTGTCAAATATAAATGCATCGTTGTGATCCAGCCGAGACTCGGAGACAGGAGGAATAGAAGGAGAAGGAGAAAAAGAAGGAGAAATGTTTTAAAAGAAGACAGAAGAAGAGGAGGATGTTTCTCTGTCGGTTTCCCTCCGGAGCTCGTTGGTTTTTCTGTCTGATGTTCAGGGAGCTGCAGGAGGAGGAGGAGGAGGAGGAGGAAGAGGATTTCAAAGTGGCTTGAAGGCTGGAGAGTGTTTTACTGAAGATATGTGGCAGCCATTTTGTTTGTCTTCTTTTTTTTAGCCTTCGGGGCAGTGACGGTTAAATGTTGGTCACACACACACACACACACACACACACTGGTTGTACTGTAAAAATGTAAAATACTGTTGGACTCCAATTGGACAATGTCATATAGCTCTGAATACTACAATACCCATGATCCTCGTGGGGGAGGGGGAGTCAGTGTCAGCGATAACAATTAGAAGCAAAACACAGAACTTTCAGAGTCATCAAAACTCTTTAGGAGTTCCAGTGGGGGTCCGGCTGGCAACAGGTTTTCATATAATGGCGGCGGATGGAGTTCAGTTTTGAATGGTCCAAAACGCACACTATGAAACATCCAGATACCTCCATACTGCTCGTCTGTACTGACCCAAGTGTCCTGAAGCCCAAACATGAAAAAGCTGCTCGGAAAAATATGTGATCTTTGTTTTTATCCTTGTTGTAGCAGTAGCTCCCAGTGGCTCCACGAGATTTGCTGCCAGATGTTCTTCTGTGTTTACATCATGCATCCAATGGTTTACAACCAACAACCGCCTAACATCTCGCAGCAAATCTCACGCATGGGCACAAACATCAACAGCCACTGGGAGCTACTGCTACAACAAGGATAAAAGGAGAGAACACATTACTGTAATGTTTTCAGAACAACTTTTTCATGTGGCGGCTTCAGGACACTTGGGTCAGTACAGATGAGCAGTGTGGAGGTATCTGGATGTTTCATAGTGAACTCTATCTGCCGCCATTATATGAAAACCCGTCACCAGCCGGACCCCCCCTGGGACTCCTAAAGCGTTTTGATGACTCTGAAAGTTCTCCAAACCCTTCCTTGGCATGACGGTGAGTAGATGATTGGTGAATTATCGATTTTGGGTGACGTATCCCTTTAATTGATAACTGTGTTGTTTGTGCGAGTGGAGATGGATCCAGTGGACTGAGCTTCAGTTCTTGACTTTAGAAGTTGTGCAGACAGCTTCCTGTTGGTTAATAAGCTGCGTGTCCCGGCCGTGTCCTCTCTTCTGTTGAGTTTGGAGTTTTTGCAGCTGAATGTGTTCGTCTGGATTTACAGCACGTCACTGTTTTCTTAAGCTGCAGTGAATTGAGCCCTCAGGGCCACCGTACCGTACATCTGGGTTAGATGAGTGCAGCCGGTGGTGGTGGTGGTGGTGGTGGTGTGAGTTCAGCAGCTCTATGACCTCTGACCTCTGAGCTGTGAGGCTGCAGGTGTGGTGATGAGTTTCAGCCTCTCAGACAAACAGCAGGCTAATGAGACGTGAAGTCATGGACCCGTGTGTGTGTGTGTGTGTGTGTGTGTGTGTGTGTGTGTGTCGGGGTCGTCTTACCGCCGATGACAGACGCCATGTTGGAGGCCTGCAGCTGGAATACCATCACACACACACACACAGACAGAGAGAGAGGACCGTAGTGGGTGAATTCCTGTGTGTCAGCTGCGGTGAACGTCTCGCTGCAGCGGCGTCGTCGAGGTGACACCGGTCTGTCAACACGCCGTCGCCGCCCGGAGACTCGGAGGTTTGTTTCCCACAAAGCCTTGCTCCGGAGTGACTCCTGGGATGTCTGGGAAGGTGTCGGCGCTTTAAGACGTGACGACAGGCGGCGAGCCGTGATGGATGGGAGCGTCTCGCCGGGCCGACAGCGGCCGTGTGGACGCGTGGAGACACGTTAGAGAGACGATGACATCAAGTCCAACCACCGACTGACTGACTGACTGTGTGTTTACACCTGGTTCAGTATTGATCACTGATTGATTATCTGTCCGGGTGGTTGGAGACTGATGCTCGTTATGGAGTTAAATGGTTTAAATGATCAGATCATCAACCAATATTCAGCTTTTCTATAGATACACAGAACACAAACATTGTAGGAGATTTAAAGGGATAGTTCAACATTTTGGCAAACTGGCCCATTGCCACAATCCCTATAGTCATAGCAGTAGGTTTGTTACCTTTATTTGTCGGTGTAAGCTGTTTTTAGAACGGAGGTGCGGAGCGGCGAGCTGCTCAGGGCTACGCTATGGAGGCTAAGGGAATTTCTTGGTTTCCCTCATCAAACTCATCAAATACACAACCCAACAACTCCAAAAGGCTGTCGTGGACAAGTTGTGAGCTGCACATTCACCACGCTATGAGATAATAATGGAACGTTACGAGACAGAGTTGTTTTAGAGGTAAATTCATGCAAAACCGCTGATGCGCGTTGCGTTCAGGGACAGTTTTTCAGCAAGCAGACTCTGTATTTACCCTGTATTTACCTCGAAAACGGCTCCGTTTCGTAACGTTCCATTATTATCTCATAGCGTGGTGATTGTGCAGCTCACAACTTGTCCACGAAAGCATTTTGGAGTTTTGGGATTGTGTATTTCATGAGTTTGATGAGGGAAACCAAGAAATTCCTTTAGCCTCCGTAGCGTAGCTCTGAGCAGCCTGACGCTCCGCTCCTCCGTTCTAAAAATAGCTTACACCGACAAATAAAGGTAACAAACCTACTGCTATGACTATAGGGATTATGGCAATGGGCCAATTTGCCAAAATGTTGAACTATCCCTTTAAACATACACGTGCACTGCAACAGCTGATCAGCGCCGCATCCACTGAGCTCTGTCCCAGCTGATCTCGCTCATATGGAGGTTAGATCGTCCAATGTAGAACTGTTTTTATACAACGTGCAGCCAAACACCAGACTGAAGAGATGGACAGCAGAGCTCCTCTGTGGCGCTGCAGGTGAACCGGCTGGAGAGCGGAGCGACGTCCTTTTTTTTTTTTGCGCAGCACTGTTGTTACAGGTGATGCACATCTATATAGTCCAGTCATTTTATGAGAAAAGGTTAAACAAATTGCAACAGAAGCAAACTCATCTGATTTTGTATCCTCGGCATGTCCTGAGTGAGGGAAAAAAAGCCCCAAAGAATCCCATTAGGGGAAAGTTTCGAAAAACACCCAAACATATCCCATTTATACGCATATAAAAAAATGTTTTCACGTGAATAGGGTAAAATTTTTAACCTTTAGATATCTCCATGAAAATTACTGAGTTGATTACTTACATTAAGACAAACAAAAAATGTATGACAAGTTTTTTGAAATTCTTTGTTAACATGAGCAAATTTGCATAAATTTGCATAAATCACACCGTTTTGACGGCACATGTATATATGAAGTTGCTGTGGTGGCACCGGCATGAAAATTGGAATGAGTTGACTCCATCGGTCAACCGACAAGAAATCACTTTAAATTTCAAGATGACTGCAATTTTTCAAGACAGCCACATCCTTAGTAGAGCAGGTATGACATGCTCCGTCTCTATTAATGCTCATGGGCCTAAATTGGTTCCATTCCTTTTTTAACTGTAATATCATATTACATTAGAAAATGTCTTGTTCAATCTTGTTAACATATTATATGTTAACAAGATTGAACAAGACATTTTCACCTGCTCTACTCAATGTTTAGATCAGGTGTTGTATGTATGCAAATGAGCCATACGTAATTGGATTATGCACTGTTGGCTCATGTCATACCTGCTCTACTAAGGATGTGGCTGTCTTGAAAAATTGCAGTCATCTTGAAATTTAAAGTGGTCAACTTGTCGGTTGACCGATGGAGTCAACTCCTTCCAGTTTTCATGCCGGTGCCACCACAGCAACTACATATATACATGTGCCGTCCAAACGGTGGAATTTATGCAAATGTATACAAATTTATGCAAATCTGCTCATGTTAAAGGATCATAGGGCAGGATTTGTGAGAAAATACCGGAAAATACCCATGCGTTTTACGTTTTTTAAATAATAATGGGTGAGGAAGCGTTCAAAACCAAAAAGAACGAGCCCATCCGCGTATCTCTCGATTGCCCTGAACGGGGTCTGTGCTGCAAAATGCGCTGCAATTCAGGGGGTGAATTTCGCGCGCTGGCCGGCGGACCTGACGTCAGCGCGTCCACGACTGCCTTCGAATGGATCAATGGAATGGAGACATGAAGAGGGCAACCGCGGCAGAGCCATTGATACAGTAACAGAGTGGCGACACTCCCTGTTATATCAATCGCTCTGAACCAGGGTGGATCCAAATTAGGCCTACTGTTACTGCCAGCAAACGACCCAGCACAACTGAAAGCCCTGTTAACCCCCCCCCCCACACCGCCTCTCTCTCTCCCCCTCCCTTCACACACGCTCACAGCAGCAGCAGGTCACTTACACACCCTCTCCCTCTTCACTACTGTCTTATTATTAGCCGTTAGCCGCAGCTAGCGGTTAAAAGCCGACGTTATAACTTTAATAACGTTATCAGGCAGGTGGACAAACGTCCTCTTTTGCCCGGACACGTCCACTTTTCACGTCCTGGCCGGCGTGTCCGCGACGCGTCCGTTTTTTTTTTTTTTTTAATGAAATCATGAATATGTCCGGTGTTGATTGGTTTTCATGGGACCGCGGACCCTGACAGATGTGGTCCGACACCCGGACCCGGCGCGTTAATTCTCAGTACCGGCCTGTTGGAGCCCATACAGATCCATGCAGAGGAGCTCAGAGGAACAGACAAGCAGCCTCCTGCTGCAGCACAGTGAAGAGGCAGGTGTGTGTGTGTCTGTCTGTCTGTCTGTCTGTCTGTGTGTGTGTGTGTGTGTGTGAGAGAGAGAGAGAGAGAACCTACAGTAAAATACCCCCCCCCCCCTCCCTCCCCAGATAGGAAAGACTGTAAAGAGTAAAGTAAACAGCGAAGAGTCTGTGCGCGCTCCCGTGCCGGTGGCTTCGCTGGTTGCTGTAGTTACGCGCAGTTACGCGTTAATCCTGCCCTATGATCCTTTAACAAAGAATTTCAAAAAACTTGTAATACATTTTTTGTTTGTCTTAATGTAAGTAATCAACTCAGTAATTTCCATGGAGATATCTAAAGGTTAAAAATTTTACCCTATACACGTGAAATTTTTTTTTTATATGCGTATAAATGGGATATGTTTGGGTGTTTTTCTAAACTTTCCCCTAATGGGATTCTTCGGGGCTTTTTTTCCCTCACTCAGGACATGCTGAGGATACAAAATCAGTTGAGTTTGCTTCTGTTGCAATTTGTTTAACGTTGACCCCTTTTTTGGCCTAAAATTACTGGACTAATATCTGTGTAGCTACATTTGTTGTCTGATCTTCTTTCACGGGGACTGCGCTGCACATAGGCTACTGTCAGTCCTCCTACTTTTTGCTGGGAAATATGACTTTTTTTCTTTCTTTTTTTCCCCCACTTTTCAGTGTGTATAGATCATATCCCATACGTTTTTCTATTTTTAGACAATACCTGCTGCCTGCAGGCTCACCCAACGCTTGTACACTCACTTTCCATCAAGTAATAACGTAGTGTGGATAGTAAACTACATGACAGGATTCACTCTGAGACTCAGCTTCATCGTTCTGGTTATGAAATGAAACAGTTTAAATCATCAGCTTCATTCATTCACAGGAACTGGTTTAGTTTGAGTCAAAGTCCCAGAACACACACACACACACACACACACCTGACTCAGCACGTCTTCTCACTGAGCCTCATCAACTAAAGCTGAACACACAGCCTGGAGCCTGAACCTCCGTCACCTCCTGCACCTCCTGCAGGGCACTTCCTCTCCTCCTCCTCCTTCTCCTCCTCTTCTCTCTCTTTCCTTCTTTCATCTCTCTGTCCCCTTCACTTTTTCCTTCCTCTCCTCTCCTCTCCTCTCTCTCTTTCTTCCTCTATTGTCCCCTTGATGCACCTCCTCTTCCCTCTCTATACCCTTCCTCTCCTCCTCCTCCTCCTCCTCCTTTTCTGCTCCTGGCCTTCCCTCTCTCTTTCTCTTCCTTCCTATTGTTCCTATTTTTATCCATCCTCTCCTCTTCCTCCTCTTTCTCTTGTTTTACCCCCTCCCCTCTCCTTTCCTTTTCATTTTCACTTCTCTTCTTCTTCTTACTCTCCTTTCATCCACCTCTTCATCCCTCTCTTTTTTATTCCCCTACTCAACTCTTCATTGTCGAATAACTCACCAGCTCCTTTTCTCTTCTTCCTTTAATTCACTCTCCTTCCTCCTCCTCCTCCTCTTCCCCATCACTCCTTTTATTCTTCTCCCAACAACAAACACAATCTGCTTTGGATTGTACCACCCACTGCTGAGACACACACACACACACACACACACACACACACACCTGACAGTCTGGAGGTCACAGTAGTCGAGGTCAAAGGTCACAGTTCAAAGGCGTGTGACGCTGCTTTGATCAAACACACGAGTGTGAATGTTCTTCATTATTTCACCTTGAGCTGTTTCCTCCTTCTTTTTTCTTCATCTTCTTCCTCCTCTTTTTCTTCCTTTTCTGGGGTAAGGGAGACGACCTTCCACATTTTTAGCGAGTGTGGGAGGCTCTCTGCGTTTTTTACTCTATTGACAAGTGTTTTTAGTCTTTTTAATCAAACTTTTACAACCACAGTGTTTATTAAAGCAGAAGTAAGCGATCCGGTCGTTTTGGCTAATGCTGCGTTCCAGGCAGGCTTTTGAAACCGTAAATTACAGCTTCAAGTCACGACTTACGACTTTGTAGCGTTTCAGGCAACCCACTCGTGTTTTTCCGACCTGTTTTACCTGTGAAAGTCACTATAACGGCCACTCGTAACTTCTGACCCGTGAACTCGTACCAGATCAAACTGGTACCACTTCACACAGGTCGGAAAAACACGAGTTACGGGCTGCCCTGAACGCACCATAACAGTCCTCGTCCCTACGTCGCCACATTCAGGCGCATCCCTTGGCTGCACACACAGCCCTGCATGCCGTTCTCTCTCCTCATTGGATAAACGTTGTAGGATACAAGAAAAGTTTTCTCCTGGGCTCAGAGCAGAGCAGAGTGACTGACAGACCCGTGTTTCAGTCCAAACACTCTATGTAAGTGATTGCTGTCGGAAGATACAACTATTTAAGACTTATAGTAACACAAAAATATCGCTTACTTCTGCTTTAATGGGGCGGGATACAGGAAAGAGAATAAGGTGACTACTGAACTGTAATTGTGGGAGAAGCAAAAATCCTACATCTCTAGGAGAAACGTCCGCTGTAGGATCAGACTGGAGTTCTCCTTTCATAGATTGATGGGAGACCTGGAAGCTTCTCTAGTGTGTGAATGTGTGTGAATGGGTGAATGTGATGTACTGTAAAGCGCTTTGGGTATCGTTCAGATGGAAAAGCACTATATAAATACAGACCATTTACCATTTACCATTTACATTTGGTGCCACGACAACAATGGCCTGTGTGCTGTTTTAAACAATGAACTTTATTTTACCAGTGTGCTGAACAACTGACAGAGTATCTATCTATCTATCTATTGATTGATTGGTTGATTGAGTTGGGGTTGTTTGCGTGTATGTATAGAGAAGTCTGTGGTTGGGTAAAAAGAACAGCTGATAATGTCCTGGAATTTTTGAATAAAGTGTGGTTGTAAAAAAAAATAAAAAAATCTTCTTCATCTTCTCCAACATCTTGTTCTTTTTTCTCCTCCTTTTGTTTTCTTTCTTCCTCGTCTTCAGTCTCTTCCTCTTCTCTGCCCTTGTTCTCTCTCTTCCACTCTCTCTCTCTCTCTCCTGCCGGATGCCTCGGGTGTATCCGAAGATGTGTGGGGGCCAAATGTAGGGTTGTGTGAGGCTAGTGTGTGTGTGTGTGTGTGTGTGTGTGTGTGTGTGTGTGTGTGTGTGTGTGTGTGTGTGTGTGTGTGTGTGTGTGTGTGTGTGTGCCAGCTGGCGGTGTGTTCAGAGCTGGTGGAATGTTCCGCGGGGCTCCGCAGCCTGCGACTGGGAGAGATAAGGCACCGGACACACACACACACACACACACACACACAAGCAAACAGAAGATGCTGCCAAAGACAGTTCCAAGTACACACACACACACACACACAGACACACACACACACACACACACACACACACACACAGCTGATCTCTGTGACACACTCTCACACATCAGCTCAGATCAGTCAGTCGTTCAGTAAACAGGCCGGAAAGAGAAACTGTTTTGCAAAACAACATTTTTTTTCAGAGACGATGAAACTGAACTCAGATCAGATCAGAGAGGAGACAAAGTGCCTTATTATTAGCCTATTATTATTATTATTAATATCAATAATAAATCAATACGGCTGTACCATCACTATCACTACAATCTCCTCCTCTTCCTGTCAGATTCATTTGATCCTAATTGACAATAAATTACCGTGAAAACATATCGTTGTTGCTGTTTTATTGTGTCTCCACTGGTCGCCATAGAGACACAATTACATCAATAATGACTCATTTGAAAACTCTGAGTATGAAACTAAACTATAGAAATGTAAAACAAGCAAACAGTCAACACAGTTAAAAACCAGATTTACCTCCATTGTGTTTCCCTCCGCTGCACAAATGAGCTACAAACACAGAAATCTCCTAGAAAACACAACAGGAAGTGTTTCTGTGGGGACACAATAAAGTGACGGAGTTAAGGCTGAAGGCTAATGCTAAGCTACCAGTCCATGTGATCAATAACATGTGATACTGGCGTTCTAATAAACCAAACAAACTCAGTTTATTGTCAAACCCCAGTAACAGGAAGCTGTCGGCACAACTTCTAAAGTCTCCTCTCCTAAAGGGGGCGGAGTCACGGTCTGCTGGTCTCCTAAAGGGGGCGGAGCCACGGTCTGCTGGTCTCCTAAAGGGGGCGGAGTCACGGTCTGCTGGTCTCCCTAAAAGGGGCGGAGTCACGGTCTGCTGGTCTCCTAAAGGGGGCGGAGTCACGGTCTGCTGGTCTCCCTAAAAGGGGCGGAGTCACGATCTGTTGGTCTCCTAAAGGAGGAGGAGTCACGGTCTGCTGGTCTCCTAAAGGGGGCGGAGTCATGGTCTGCTGGCCTCCCTAAAGGGGGCGGAGTCATGGAGAAACCCACAGGAAACTGACTCGTAGTGGAGAGTTTTCTTTCTAAACTGTCTTTGGAACAACTAAACTGGTCCTTCGCTTTATTGTGTCCCCAAAAACGCTTCCTGTTGTCGAACTGATGAAGTTGTTTGCAGCACGTTTGTGGCTATGAATGTGTTTTTGATCCCTCAGAGCCACCGTAGATCTGCTCCTCTGCTCAAACACAACACAAGCAATATCAAAAATCATTTTCATTTTCTCCGTGACCTTTAATCTTCCCCCCACCACCTCCTCCTCCTCCTCCTCCTCCTCTTCCTCCTTCCTCTTCCCTCAGGACAAATGGCTGATAGTCACAACATATCTGCTAATTTCATTGGCAGGTCGCCATGACACTCATCGAGCGTGTTCACGTTTCTAAGAAGATAAAAGCCTCTGGTTTTAAAGCCTCCGTGACCTTTACACCCCCACCGCCCCCCCACCTCCACCCCGAGGTCATGATTTCCTCTCATACGCAACAAATGTGAATTTAAAAGTCGGTTTATTTCCTCGTGTAAAAAAAACAGGGTTATGTATCACACATGCTTTTATTTTGAAATATCATTTGAAAAAAAAAAGGGGCAAAAGAAGGAAAACCAAAACAAACATCTGTGGCGTTCGTGTGTGTGTGTGTCCTCTCTGACCTGATCTAATTAAGACAAGTTCACAGAACACACTCTTTAATGTGTGTGTGTGTGTGTGTGTGTGTGTGTGAGACACTCTAACACCCAATTTGTCTCCATAAAGCTCAAAGATCAGAAAAAAGAAAAAAAAAAAAAGAAACACAGAGTCGAGATATAAAAAGAAAACGTGATAAAAAAAGAAGAGGAAAATGCAGATTTGTCCCTAATCAGAGGACAGGAAGCGTCGCCACGGCAGCGCTAACGACTTCCTGCTTCACTAATTGGAAAGTAAACGAGTGGAAGAGGAAGAAGAGACGATGTTATAGGACAGAATCAAACGCCGTTCTTCTTTTTCATCTTCTCTACTCCACCGTCTTCACTTCTTTCCCTCCATCTTTATTCTCCCTCCTCCTCCATCTCATGTTGCTTCCACATTTCCCTCCATCGTCCCTCCATCCCTCTTTTCCTCCATCCCTCCATCCCTCCGTGGCTAACAGGATTAGCTCAGTGTGTTAACGAAGCGGAGGAAATAATTAGTCCTGTCTCCGATAACGTCTCCACACCTCGTTAGAGGGACACGAAGAGTCCGTCTGCTCCTCCCTCTGTCCTCCCTTTGTCCTCCCTCGTTCACCTCCTTCTCTCCTCCCTCTGTCCTCCCTTTGTCCTCCCTCGTTCACCTCCTTTTCTCCTCCCTCTGTCCTCTTCCTTCCTTCCTTCCTTCCTTCCTTCTTCTGTCCAACTTCTTTCCTTCCTTCTGTCTTTCTCCATCCTCTCTCTGTCCTCCCTTTGTCCTTCCTCTTTCCCCTCCTTCTCTCCTTCCCCTCTCTCCTCTTTCTCTTCTCCTTCTCTTCCACTCCATCTTTCCTCTTTCCACTCTCTGTCCTGCTTTCTTCCTTCCTTCATCTGTCCAACTTCTGTCCTTCCATTCTTTTGTCTTTCTTCCTTCTCTCCTATGCTTTCTTTTATCTGTCTACCATCCATCCTCTTTGTCCTCCCTCTTTTCTCCATCCATCTTCTGTGTTCTCTTTCTTTCCTTCCTTCCTTCATTCCTCTTTTCAACTTCTGTCCTTCCCTCCACCCTCTCTGTTCTTTTTCTTTCATCTGCCTTACTTCTCTCCTTCCTTCCTTCCTTCCTTCCTTCCTCTCAACCTCTGTCTTTCTTTCTGTCTGTCCCTCCATCCTCTCTCTGTCCTCCCTTTGTCCTCCCTCTTTCACCTCCTTCTCTCCTCCCTCTGTCCTTCCTTCCTACCTTCCTACCATCCTTTCATTCCTCTATCTCTATCTCCTATCTCCTCCTTCTCTTCTCCTCCTCTCCTCCCTCCATCTTTCCTCTTTCCTCTTTCCCCTCTGTCCTGCTTCCTTCCTTCCTTCCTTCCTTCCTTCCTTCCTTCCTTCCTTCCTTCCTTCCTTCCTTCCTTCCTTCCTTCCTTCCTTCCTTCCTTCCTTCCTTCCTTCATCT
>NC_140922.1:33647762-33707762 GCF_045865225.1 Trachurus japonicus | reverse complement strand
GACCGTTATACACCACTATGTACGTATGGATATGGGAGGAGGATAATAAATGGAATAAAACAGGAATAAATGCCAATCTGAATAAAACTGTGTCATATAAACATGTCAATTGGAAATCTTTTAATTCCAACAGGCCAACATTCGGAAAGAAATTAGTTTTCCAATCAAGATGGCTGGTTTACCGGTCAATTTTTCTGATTTGTTTTATTCGGATCATTTTATTTTGTGCATGTGAACAGTGAAGTTGGAATTTCCAATCAGAATGATTTTAATTTCAACTGCCCATTCATTCGGTCTGGGCAAAGAAACACTTATAATGTTGAGGGAAACCCTGTCTATGTTTTTGCTCCACATGTTCCCACTCGGCTGCAGCTTCACATGTGTCTTTCAGAATAAGATCACGACAAAAGTCCATGAAAACGACAAAATAATAGTTTTTTTCTTCAATTAAACAAGTTGTGAGATCCAAATCACAGTCAGATTAAGATTCAGTGTGTGTCTCAGTGTGTGTGTGTGTGTGTGTGTGTGTGTGTTGTTGGCTCTTTCTCTCTTTCTCTCTCTCTGCCTCCATCAGTGTTTTCTCTCAACAGCAGTGACCTCTGACCCCGCCTGTCAGTCACATCAGAGAGGGGGCGGAGCCTCTGAGGTGGGAAACCACCAGAGGTGACGGCTCACAGCAGCCAGGGCTTGTTCTGCTGTGTGTGTGTGTGTGTGTGTGTGTGTGTGTGTGTCTTTGTTGACATGACACAGGGCATAAACACCGTGTTTGTCACGGCCTCAATACGCCTCATTGTGTCCCTCACTCTTTCAAACATGAACACACACACACACACTCACATTAAACTTGTCTAATTCGTACTTTTTATATCTTTTATTAACAAAAACTAAACTTTTGTTTACTTCTTTTCATTAATTTACACACACACACATTTTATTGTTTATTCAGTAACAGTTTACAATAAGGTACACAATAGTAGAGTAGTTAGGAACTAATGAGGAACTAATGAGTAGTTACTGAGGAACTAAGATACACAAAATGAAAGTAGTTATAGTCATTTTGATGTCTCACTTTACTTTAGGTACACAAAAAGAGTAACTAATGATGACTAATAGTTAGTTCCTCAGTAATTTAATTAGGAGTCATTGAAGAACTGACCATTAACTAATAGTTAGTTTGTCATTAGTTCCTCAGTAACTAGCTACTCTAGTTTTGTGTACCTTATTGTAAAGTGTTACCGGTGTAGGTGTAACCTGCACCTCTGTCTCCATGGTTACGATAAATATAGAAACATAAAGATAAGGATGTGCAGGAGAAAACAACAGCTGTGTGTTGTTGTGGAAATATGTGGATATATATATATATATAAACACTTTATGATCCAGAAAAAAAATAGATTTTCAAAATAAAACAGGAAGAGAAACACACACACATCAGTTCACATAGTTTTGAATGAGTCAGGCTTTTATTTTGGTAGGTTAATATATGAAAGTATGAAATCAAAGCTCTGACATGTGAAGTTTGTCGTGTGGAGGTTTTGACCTCTGTGACCTCTTCACCTCTTTGATTGACAGGTAGTGGTAGAAGGGGGCGGGGCTTCAGCTGCCCTCTGACCTATCGGGAGGCTCCGTGTGGATGAGTGACAGGTGTCAGAGCAGCAGGTTCAAACTCCGCCTCTGTCCAAGCTAAAAATGTTCCTTTTTTACACATGTGTTTGTTTATAAACTCAATTTTAAATCCTTTTTCCACATCTTCTCTGCTCTTTTTCTGATTTTAATGGTGAATTTTAGATTACTTACTTATTAATTTGACTTTTTATGTCTTTTTATGTCTTTAGCAAATCTGTTTTTTACACTGAAATGTGCTGCATAATGTGCATAAATAATAAAAACAACAGCTGGAAACTGATCACACAATATTATTCAAAAGTCACTCGATATAAATGTGTAATATTGAGTATAAAAACACAAAATTATGATACCACACATGGTTTCAGCCACTGAATGTGTATTTTTATTTCTTTTTTACAACTTTCCCAAACTTTAATGGTTCATACACTGTGAAAAAAAGAAGAAAAAAAGAGCAGGTCATAAGTTATTTTGATGAATTCAGACTATTTTTATGTTACTAGAACATATAACAGACAATAATAATCTATTAAATCTATTATAAGCCGTCCTCTGTCTCCGGCCGGCTGTGTGTGTGTGTGTGTCTGTGTAATTAACAATAAATGTGTGAACTCTGGGTCACAATCACCATATTTAACCGTATTTATTTATAGATAATTGTCTCCATCATCATCATCATCGTTAGCGTCTCGGAGCCTCCAGCTGCCGTTTCCCGCTTTTAACCCAGATTCCACTTCCTGTTTCTGTTTCACTCGTTCATAATTTAGATGAAACGACGTTTTCTGTTTCTGTTTAAACCTCGACTACATGACGACGATGTTTTGTCGCTCGTTACCTTCGCTTTTTTTTTTTTAATTGCGTTTCCCTGACAACCCTGTGTTCAGGCCTGTTTCACTTTGCTGTGATCCCCCTTTGGGTGTTAACAAACACTCTCCTACACACACACACACACACACACACAGACACACACTCTTCCCTGGCAGTTTAATTAAATCCATTAAAAGCCTTGTCGGATCAATCCTCACCTGAACGGCTGCTGACTAATTGTTCTGTTAACGGAGGGTTAACGGACAGATCAAAGGCTCCGGCTGCGTAATTAGCAGGAGAGAGAGAGAGAGAGAGAGAGAGAGAGAGAAGGAGAGAGAGAATTAATGAGAAACAAAGGATTCTGGGAGATTTCTCGCCGGATCGTTAAATTAAATGAACGACAGATTGAGGGAGGAACGTTTTTTTTAATTTTTTGCTCTATAAAGGCTGTGAACATTAAGACTACATATCCCATCAGCCACTTGGCTTCCTGCCTTCTCTTCCTCCTCTAACTCTTAGGAGGAAACGAGGAGATGGAGAGATGGAGGGGGAGGGAGGAGGGGAGACGAAGGAAAGGAAAGAGGAAACTAGAGGAAGAGGAGGAAATAAAAAAAGTGGAGAGGAGAAGAAAGGAAAAGAGGAAAGGAGTAAAAAAAGAAGGGGGTAGGAAACATGATAAAAGAGATGAGGAAGGAAGGAGGGATGAGAGAATGAATGTGGAGGGGAAGAGAAAGAGGAGAACAAGAAGGAGGAGAGATGAGGAGGAGAAGGGAAAGAGGTGGAGGAGGAAGATGAGGAAGTGGAGGAAGGGAAGAGGAAGTAAAAAAAGGAGGAAACAAGGACATGAGGAAGAAAGAAGAGAGATAGAGGAGAAGAGGAGGGAGGAAAGAAAGAAAGAAAGAAAAGAGGTAAGGAAATTAAAGAGGAAAGAAGGAAATAAAAAAGTGGAGAGGAAAAGAAATGAAAAGAGAGGAATATAAAAAAGGGGAGAGGAGGAGGTAGGAATCATGATAAAAGAGATGAGGAAGGAAGGATGAGAGGAAAGGAAAGAGGAGAACAAAAAGGATGAGAGATGAGGAGGAGAGAAGAGAAAGAGATGAAGGAGGACGATAGAGAGGGAGAAATGAAGGAGAACAGGGAGGACGAGGGAGAGAAAGAAGGGAATATGATGAAATGGGGAAGAGGAGGAAACGGGGAGATGAGGAAGAAGGAGGAGAGGAGGAAATAAAAATGTGGAGAGGAGAAGAAATGAAAGGAGGAGTAAAAGAGATGAGGAAAGAAGGAGGAGAGGAGGAAATAAAAATGTGGAGAGGAGAAGAAACGAAAGGAGGAGTAAAAGAGATGAGGAAGAAGGAGGAGAGGAGGAAATAAAAATGTGGAGAGGAGAAGAAATGAAAGGAGGAGTAAAATAGATGAGGAAAGAAGGAGGGATGAGAGAATGAATGTGGAGGGGAAGGGAAAGAGAAGAACAAGAAGGAGGAGAGATGAGGAGGAGAAGAGAAAGAGGTGGAGGAGGAAGACGGAGAGGGAGAAATTAGATGAGGAAGTGGAGGAAGGGAAGAGGAAGTAAAAGAGGAGGAAACAAGGAGATAAATTCATATTCTTTAAAGAAAAGTAACAGCACACCGATCCCATTTGAACGGCACGATTTGATATACTATAATTTGACAAATAGGACCGGATAGACCAGATCGTACCAGACAGGAAGTCGGGCACAGAAAAGGCGAGAGAATCCGGCCAATTTTCAAAATAAAGTTAAAGCAGAAGTAAGCGATCCGGTCGTTTTCGCTAATGCTGCGTTCCAGGCAGGCTTTTGAAACCGTAAGTTACAGCTTCAAGTCACGACTTACGACTTTGTAGCGTTCCAGGCAACCCACTCGTGTTTTTCCGACCTGTTTTACCTGTGAAAGTCACTATAACGGCCACTCGTAACTTCTGACCCGTGAACTCGTACCAGATCAAACTGGTACGACTTCACAGGTCGGAAAAACACGAGTTACGAGTTGCCTTGAACGCACCATAACAGTCCTCGTCCCTACGTCACCACATTCAGGCGCATCCCTTGGCTGCACACACCATAGATATATATAAGAACTAGATGACTCACCCGCAGCTGTTTCCCAATGACAAAGCGTAGCCAGTACGGCGGCCATCTTGGTAAGGTCAACTCTCTCCCTCAGAGCATTAAGCCTCGGCTGCATGTTCTGCTATAATGACCATAACTTGCTCAGTTTTTGTCCGATTTCAAAACGGTTTGATTTTTTATGAACGTTTATGCAGTTATGATGCAGCATACTTAAAATCACGGATCATTTTAATAATGTATTTTTTTGGTAAAAGTAACATTATAGTGACATTATGCAAATAGTTAAAGTAATAGCTACATACTGATTTATTTTTCACGGAGTTATGAATCGTTTTTTTAGTGCAGATGACTGGATCACCTATCTACTGCACTGTAACTGCAGCCAGAGTCACAGCAATTTGCCCGTTCAAATATGGCCGACTGTGAGCTACGCCTGCGTGTAGTCCGATCCACCCCCTTGGCACACACAGCCCTTTATGCCGTTCTCTCTCCTCATTGGATAAAAACTGTAGGATACAAGGAAAGTTTTCTCCTGGGCTCAGAGCAGAGCAGAGGGACTGACAGACCCGTGTTTCAGACCAAACACTCTATAGAAGTGATTGCTGTCGGAAGATACAACTATTTAAGACTTATATTAACACAAAGATATCGCTTACTTCTGCTTTAATAAAATGACGATCAATGAAGTTGTTGCTTGTCCGTCTATAAATATTTGTCAGTTGCATCTAAACACAAGACACATTTTGACGTACCTTAGAAGAAAAAGGCCACACAATAACGATAGTGCTCGGTGCGATTGCCCCGTGGCCCTGATGATACAGGAGGAGGAAGATGGAGAGGGAATATGATGAAATGAAGAGGAAGTGGAGGAAGGAGGAGAGGAAGGAGGAAACAGGGAGATGAGGAAGAAGAAGAAGAGGAGGAGGTGAAAAAAGAGTGAAGAAAGAGAAGAAGATCCCGAAAATAATGAAGCAGAACAAAGAAAGTGTGTGTGTGTGTGTTTTATACATCACAGCCTCCAGTGTTGCTGCAACTTTTCGCCCCGATGTCCATCCGGCTGATTACAGAGCAGCCGGCAGGCTTGCATCACACACACACACACACACACACACACTGAGACACACACACACACACACACACTGAGACACACACGGCCTGCAGCCTCTTCCTGTGTGTGTGTGTGTGTGTGTGTGGTTTGCCTGCCGGCTGCTCCTCTCTGATCAGGAGGTTTCTACAACATTTAGCGTTTCACCTCCTCCTCTCCTCCTTCTTATCTTATTTTTCTTCTTTATCTGTCATCTTCTCCTCCTCCTCCTTCTCTTCTTTATCTGTCATCTTCTCCTCCTCTTTCATTTTCTTCTCCTCCCTTTCTTATTCTGCCATCTTCTTCCTCTCCTCCTTCTTTTTCTTCTTTATCTGACATCTCCTCCTCTTCTCCTCCTCTCCTCCTCCTACTTCTCTTCTTTATCTGTTATCTTCTCCTCCTCTCCTTTTTCTTCTTTATCTGACATCTTGTCCTCCTCCTCTTCTCTTCTCCTCCCTCTCCTCTTTCTTCTGCTCTTTATCTGTCATCTTCTCCTCCCTTTCTTATTCTGCCATCTTATTCTTCCTCTCCTCCCTTTCTCCTCCTCCTCCTCTTCTCCTTCTTCTCAACGTCCCATCTCTCATTCTCATCTCCTCCCCCCTTCCCTGCTTTTCTTTTCTTTTTCTCACCCCTCTTTACTTTTTATACAGCCTATATCTCCTCTTTTCCCTCCTCTTGTCATCTCTTCCTATTTTCATCCCTCTCTCTCTCTATTCACCTCTTTACACCACTCTGTCCGTTTTACTTTCTGATCCCTCTTTTATTTTCTTTTTTTGTTTCATTCATTCTGCTGTTTCCCTACTTCCATCTCTCTTTTTACATATTTTCTTTCTCTTTTATATTCTCCTCCTATTTTTTTCCTCCTTTCCCGCCTTTTCTCCTCTTTTATTCATTTCCATGTCTCATCTACCTCTCCAACTCTCCTCCTTCTCATCTTCCTCTTTACATTTCTTTTCCTCCTCTTCCAATTTCTCCTCTGTCACCCCCTTCCTCTCTTTAAACTTCTTCCTCTTCCCTCCTCCTCCTCCTCCTCCCTCTGTCACATCCTAGTGTTTCTTTATCTCTCTCTCTGATCCCCCCCTCCTCCTCCCCCTCTCCCTCTCTCCATTTGTCCTCCTCCCCGGCGGTTTTCCGTCTCCGTCGTTCCCTCCGTCTCTCAGCTCGTCTCATCTCGGCAGCTGCTCTTCTCGTTTTCTGTCTCTCCATCATTTAATTAACCAGGACCAGCTCCTCCAGCTCTCTGGGGTTCTCCTCCCTCCTCTCCTCCCTCCTCTCCTCCTCCCTCCTCCTCTTCTCTTCTCCTCCATCGTCGTCTCTGCTGCTCAAAATCAACTCAGCAAGAGTTTTTTTTCTTTTTTTTTCAGAAAAGACTTTAAAAAATCACAGCGAAGAGACGAAGACGCATGTTATTATTGAGTCTGAATGTCTGATGATGAGCTAACACCTTTTAATAATAGTTAGGGGTCAGTTAGATCAGTTAGCGTTGTTTTAAAGTGGTGAGTTAAAGGGATAGTTCACCCAAGATTGAAATTTCACTCATTATCTCCTCCCCCTCATGTGGACTAAGGGCTGGGAGAAGTTTCAGAGTCCTCCGTGGCTTCTCTGAGTTACAGGGGGTCTCGGCGTAGCAGTGCATGTCCATATGACGGTTGCAAATGGATACCAACTGTCTTTATAACAAAAAGACACACCAAAAAACATCCAAATACCTCCATGCTGCTCGTATGTAATGTCCGTCTTGTATTGAAGCCCTGAAATGAAAAATTGTCCCGAAAAAAATGAAATAAGTCTATATTTCAAGCTTGTTTTGTAGCAGAAGCTTCTCGAAGCTCCTCTTCCCGGTTCGTCAAATTTGGACGAACTGGGAAGAGGAGCTTCCGCTAAAAACAAGCTTGAAAAATAGACTTATTTAATTTTTTTCGGGACAATTTCGCAAACAACAGCTATGTGGTTATTACAGCCAGAAAGTTTAACACTTTCTCTGTGTATAATCTCCTGCTCACATTGATAAACACACACGGTGATGATGCTGCAACCGACGCTGTATGTCAAGTTGTCCAACGTCTCACTCCCTCGTTACCAGACAGAGTTGTTTTAGAGGGAAATTCATGCAAAACCAGCTGATGCGCGTTGCCTTCAGGAACAGTTTTTCATCATCAGTCTCTGTATTTCCCTCTAAAACAACTCTTTCTGGTAACGTTGTGTTATTATCTCATAGCGTGGTGAATGTGCAGGTCACAACTTGTCCACCAGAGCGTTGTGGAGTTGTTGGATTGTGTATTTGATGAGTTTGATGAGGGAAACCAAGAAATCCCATGAGCCTCCGTAGCGTAGCTCTGAGCAGCTCACGGCTCTGCTCCGCCGTTCTAAAAATAGCTTGCACCGACAATTAAAGGTAACAAACCTACTGCTATCACTATAGGGGATTATGGCAATGGGCCAATTTGCCAAAATGTTGAACTATCTCTGCCAGACCTGTTGAATTAAGAACCTGTTTGAGTGAAGTGAAGGAGGCGGCCATCTATTATCTACAGTATCTATTCTATCTATTATTATATGGGAAAAAAGTGGTATCGAACGTCTCTAATCAATATTTATCCTTTCAGACCGGTTGGATTAGTCAGCTGTTTGTCACAACTCTTTGCATAGTTGGCATATTTTCAGAGAAGTTTGCATATTTTGGGTCTTCTAATTGGCTGATGGATTGTTTCTACATTTTCTCATGGATCAATCTCTTCAAAATAAAAGTCGCTTTACCTTTGTGCTGTGTGTGAATATGAGAATAGACACACACACACACACACACACACACACAGACACAGTGAGAGTGATGTGTGTGTGTGTGCCGTCGGTGCAGATGAGTCAGGCGTTAACGTTTCCTTGACTCCGTCTCTTTGATGTGAGTCATCTTCACTCTGCTGTTGAGTCCAACAGGAACAGAGAGGAAGATCAACTCAGACATAATGAGAACACTGTTGTCATGTGGAAAAAAACCTCACATCTCCAACTTGGGTCATTTTCACAGATTTTCACTTCACGCTTCACACACACACACACACACACACACACACATACACACACACACAAACACACACACGCGCAGCAGCAGGAAGTCAAACAGTGTCGATGTCGGAGCAGATGTTTCAGCGTCGCTCTTTAGAGCAGAAACTCACTCAACTTCAGTCGTTTATCAGGATTTTAGACGTTTTTGAGACGATTCACGAGGTCACGGCGACCACAGCTTCCATGGCGACCATGTCTGGGACGAGTAGACGGGTTTTTAATTTTTAATTTAATTCATTTATTTACGTCTAAATACACAGAAATACAGATTTAGTATTAAATAGAAATCAATTATATATATATATATATACTTTTATTCAACGTTATAAATATTTTGATATGATCTCAGACCTCCTCTGGTCTCCTCAAACCCCCTTAAACCTCTTCAGACCTCCTCAAACCTGCTCAGTCCTCCTTAAACCTCCTCAGACCTCCTCAGACCTCCTCTGGTCTCCTTAGACCTCCTCAGTCCTCCTTAGACCTCCTCAGACCTCCTCAGACCTCCTTAGACCTCCTCAGACCTCCTCAGTCCTCCTTAAACCTCCTTAAACCTCCTTAAACCTCCTCAGACCTCCTTAAACCTCCTCAGTCCTCCTCAGACCTCCTCAGTCCTCCTCTGGTCTCCTCAGACCTCCTCAGACCTCCTTAGACCTCCTTAGACCTACTTAGACCTCCTCAGTCCTCCTCAGACCTCCTCTGGTCTCCTCAGTCCTCCTCAGTCCTCCTCAGACCTCCTCTGGTCTCCTCAGACCTCCTTAAACCTCCTCAGACCTCCTTAGACCTTCTTTGACCTACTTAGACCTTCTCAGTCCTCCTTAAACCTCCTCAGACCTCCTCAGACCTCCTTAGACCTCCTCAGACCTCCTCAGACCTCCTTAGACCTCCTCAGACCTCTTCAGTCCTCCTTAAACCTCCTTAAACCTCCTTAAACCTCCTCAGACCTCCTTAAACCTCCTCAGTCCTCCTCAGACCTCCTCAGTCCTCCTCTGGTCTCCTCAGACCTCCTCAGACCTCCTTAGACCTCCTTAGACCTACTTAGACCTCCTCAGTCCTCCTCAGACCTCCTCTGGTCTCCTCAGTCCTCCTCAGTCCTCCTCAGACCTCCTCTGGTCTCCTCAGACCTCCTTAAACCTCCTCAGACCTCCTTAGACCTTCTTTGACCTACTTAGACCTTCTCAGTCCTCCTTAAACCTCCTCAGACCTCCTCAGACCTCCTTAGACCTCCTCAGACCTCCTCAGACCTCCTTAGACCTCCTCAGACCTCCTCAGTCCTCCTTAAACCTCCTTAAACCTCCTTAAACCTCCTCAGACCTCCTCAGACCTCCTCTGGTCTCCTTAGACCTCCTCAGTCCTCCTTAGACCTCCTCAGACCTCCTCAGACCTCCTTAGACCTCCTCAGACCTCCTCAGTCCTCCTTAAACCTCCTTAAACCTCCTTAAACCTCCTCAGACCTCCTTAGACCTCCTCAGTCCTCCTCAGACCTCCTCAGTCCTCCTCTGGTCTCCTCAGACCTCCTCAGACCTCCTTAGACCTCCTTAGACCTACTTAGACCTCCTCAGTCCTCCTCAGACCTCCTTAGACCTCCTTAAACCTCCTCAGTCCTCCTTAAACCTCCTTAAACCTCCTCAGACCTCCTCAGACCTCCTCAGTCCTCCTTAGACCTCCTCGGACCTCCTCAGTCCTCCTCAGTCCTCCTCAGACCTCCTCTGGTCTCCTCAGTCCTCCTCAGACCTCCTTAGACCTTCTTTGACCTACTTAGACCTCCTCAGTCCTCCTTAAACCTCCTCAGACCTCCTCAGACCTCCTCAGACCTCCTCAGACCTCCTTAGACCTCCTTAAACCTCCTCAGTCCTCCTTAAACCTCCTCAGACCTCCTCAGACCTCCTCAGACCTCCCCTGGTCTCCTCAGTCCTCCTCAGACCTCCTCTGGTCTCCTCAGTCCTCCTCAGTCCTCCTCAGACCTCCTCTGGTCTCCTCAGACCTCCTTAAACCTCCTCAGACCTCCTCTGGTCTCCTCAGTCCTCCTCAGACCTCCTCTGGTCTCCTCAGTCCTCCTCAGTCCTCCTCAGACCTCCTCTGGTCTCCTCAGACCTCCTTAAACCTCCTCAGACCTCCTTAGACCTTCTTTGACCTACTTAGACCTTCTCAGTCCTCCTTAAACCTCCTCAGACCTCCTCAGACCTCCTTAAACCTCCTCAGTCCTCCTCAGACCTCCTCAGACCTCCTTAGACCTCCTCAGACCTCCTCAGACCTCCTTAGACCTCCTCTGGTCTCCTCAGACCTCTTCAGACCTCCTCAGACCTCCTCTGTCCTCCTCAGACCTCCTCTGTCCTCCTCAGACCTCCTCTGGTCTCTTCAGACCTCTTCAGACCTCCTCAGACCTCCTCAGTCCTCCTCAGACCTCCTCAGACCTCCTCAGACCTCCTCAGACCTCCTCAGACCTCCTCAGACCTCCTTAAACCTCCTCAGACCTCCTCAGTCCTCCTCAGACCTCCTCAGACCTCCTCAGACCTCCTCAGACCTCCTCAGACCTCCTCAGACCTCCTTAAACCTCCTCAGACCTCCTCAGTCCTCCTCAGACCTCCTCAGACCTCCTCAGTCCTCCTCAGACCTCCTCAGTCCTCCTCTGGTCTCCTCAGACCTCCTCAGTCCTCCTCAGACCTCCTCTGGTCTCCTCAGTCCTCCTCAGACCTCCTTAGACCTCCTCAGTCCTCCTCAGACCTCCTCAGACCTCCTCAGTCCTCCTCAGACCTCCTCTGGTCTCCTCAGTCCTCCTCAGACCTCCTTAGACCTCCTCAGTCCTCCTCAGACCTCCTCAGACCTCCTCAGACCTCCTCAGACCTCCTCTGGTCTCCTCAGTCCTCCTCAGACCTCCTCAGACCTCCTTAAACCTCCTCAGACCTCCTCAGTCCTCCTTAAACCTCCTCAGACCTCCTCAGACCTCCTTAAACCTCCTTAAACCTCCTCAGACCTCCTCTGGTCTCCTCAGACCTCCTTAAACCTCCTCAGACCTCCTCAGACCTCCTCAGACCTCCTCTGGTCTCCTCAGACCTCCTCAGTCCTCCTCAGACCTCCTCAGTCCTCCTCAGACCTCCTCTGGTCTCCTCAGTCCTCCTCAGTCCTCCTCAGACCTCCTCAGTCCTCCTCAGACCTCCTCAGTCCTCCTCAGTCCTCCTCAGACCTCCTCAGTCCTCCTCAGACCTCCTCAGTCCTCCTCAGTCCTCCTCAGACCTCCTCAGTCCTCCTCAGACCTCCTCAAACCTCCTCAGTCCTCCTCAGACCTCCTCTGGTCTCCTTAGACCTCCTCAGGTCTCCTCTGGTCTCCTCAGACCTCCTTAAACCTCCTCAGACCTCCTAAACCTCCTCAGACCTCCTTAAACCTCCTCAGTCCTCCTCAGACCTCCTCTGGTCTCCTCAGACCTCCTTAGTCCTCCTCTGGTCTCCTCAGACCTCCTCAGGTCTCCTCTGGTCTCCTCAGACCTCCTTAAACCTCCTTAGACCTCCTCAGACCTCCTCTGGTCTCGTCAGACCTCCTTAAACCTCCTCAGACCTCCTCAGACCTCCTCTGGTCTCCTCAGACCTCCTTAAACCTCCTCAGACCTCCTCAGTTCTCCTCACTCCTCCTCAGACCTCCTCTGGTCTCCTCAGACCTCCTTAAACCTCCTCAGACCTCCTAAACCTCCTCAGACCTCCTTAAACCTCCTCAGTCCTCCTCAGACCTCCTCTGGTCTCCTCAGACCTCCTTAGTCCTCCTCTGGTCTCCTCAGACCTCCTCAGGTCTCCTCTGGTCTCCTCAGACCTCCTTAAACCTCCTTAGACCTCCTCAGACCTCCTCTGGTCTCCTCAGACCTCCTTAAACCTCCTCAGTCCTCCTCAGACCTCCTCAGACCTCCTTAAACCTCCTCAGTCCTCCTTAAACCTCCTCAGACCTCCTGCCTTCCTGCTGACCCTGGACCAGTGTCTGGGAGAGAGAGGATGATGATGATGATGATGATGATGCTGATGCTGCGTGGGTCGCCGCTTGTAGTAGTGATGTGTCGTCATGGAAACGGGACGGGAGGCAGATTGGAGATGACAGAGACTGTGATGAGAGTGAAGAGAGAACAGAGTTCGCTTCCTCCCGGGACTCACTCTGTGTGTGTGTGTGTGTGTGTGTGTGTGTGTGTGTGTGTGTGTGTGTGTGTGTGTGTGTGTGTGTGTGTGTCTGCGTGTGTGTGTCTGCGTGTGTGTGTCTGCGTGTGTGTGTGTGTGTGTTTGTGTGTCGCTGCAGGCTGCTGCTCCTCGACAGATGCTCTCATTAGTCAAACAGGCGGCCGCTCGTCCACCAGCTTCACTTCAACACAATTAACCCGACCTCCATCATCTCCCTTAACTCCGAGCTGGAAACATTAACTCCACTGGAAATAAAATAAATAAAAACCCTTAACTTAATCCAGCTTCGACAAAAAAACACTTTAACTGATCTTCGTGACATTTTTTTCACCTGTGTTTCTTTGTTGCCTTTTTGTCGTCATTTTAATGTGTTTGGAGTCGTTTCCGCTCTTTGTTTTCATTTGTCATCAAACGTGTTTTGTCGTTTGAGTTTTCCAAACATCTTCACTCATCTTTGACCAGTTTCTGCCTCTTGTAAACTCTTTAACTAAAGAAAAAAATATATACGTATATCCGATTGCAAGTTATTTCATGCAAAAATAGAAACACACAACATTAAAGATAACGAATAATATAAAACCAGAGCTGCACAAGTGCCAAGTGCAGAAACATCAGTTTCCTTTGCAAAGAAAAAAACACACACACAGACTTCGAGAATAAAGTCATAAATTTACGAGAATAAAGTCGTAAATTTACGAGAATAAAGTCGTAAATTTACGAGAATAAAGTCGTAAATTTACGAGAATAAAGTCATAAATTTACGAGAATAAAGTCGTAAATTTACGAGAATGAAGTCGTACATTTCCTACGAGAAAAAAGTCATAACATTACGAGAATAAAGTCGTAAATTTACGAGAATGAAGTCGTACATTTCCTACGAGAAAAAACTCATAACATTATGAGAATAAAGTCGGAAATTACGAGAATAAAGTCGTAAATTTACGAGAATAAAGTCGTACATTTCCTACGAGAAAAAAGTTGTACATTTCCTACGAGAAAAAAGTCGTGCATTTCCTACGAGAAAAAACTCATAACATTATGAGAATAAAGTCGGAAATTACGAGAATAAAGTCGTACATATCATATGAGGAAAAAAAGTCATAACATTACGAGAATTAAAGTCGTAAATGTACGACTTTATTCTCAAAGTTTGTGATTTTTTAATCTGTCAATGTGGCTCTAATACTCCGTCGTAGACGACAACAATATCCATCTAAAAAAAAAAACTAGTCAAAATTGGTTAAAACATAAACAACAACTGATAATAACACTGTTAAAGCCATCGTACCACAACGCCAAAGTGGACGACACCATAAATCACAAAGCAAGTCAACAACACGAACATGACAACAGGAAGTTAAAACACACATTGAAAAGAGACATTATAAATATAAACGTTCTGTAACACGTCGTTCTCATGTTTATATTTATTTCCAGTGAGAATCTGAAACAGTAAATCAGGATAAATCACCGGAGTACAGGACTCGGCTCCCAGCAGCAGCTCCACCGTGTTGGTCTGTGTTCGCTGTTGGAGGCGGTGAACAGGTCACGACATCCCAGATCTCAGATTAAACATCCTGTTAGAGCAGAGCGCCGCGTCCTCAGGTCTCCGTCACACACAGATCTCTGCTCTTTAGTTTTTCTGGGGAGCAAACACATCACATCAAGGGCCGACTCATCCGTTTTTCATCTGCAAGACGTTTTAACGCTCCTCAGATGAATTACACCGGCTCTGAGCGTGTGTGTGTGTCTGTGTGTGTGTGTGTGTGTGTGTGTGTGTGTGTGTGTGTGTGTGTGTCTGTGTGTGTGTGTGTGTGTGTGTGTGTGTGTGTGTGTGTGTGTATTTCAACAGATTTCAACACTCTGAAGCTTCATCACAGCTTTGCAGTTGCTACAATTAGGTTATAGCAGAGAGAACTGCACCGCCGCCTACAATGGGTTTATAATGATCTGAGGGGCTGCAGCGCTCTCAGGGGGCTTGCCGCCGCTGCCACCCAGAGATGGAGTACTCAACCCCAGTACTTGAGTAAGAGTACAAATACTACTGGTCAAAATTTAAAGGTACTTAAAGGGATAGTAGCATTTTTTTAAAGTGGGGTTGTATGATCTCCAAATAGCCCCTAAGTACTTTAATTGCAGTAGAAGACTCTCTGCACTCCTCCCGTTAGCAACGCCAGCCCATAATAGCCCTGCCCAGAGATTTACAGCATACAGTGTTGTGAATGGACCCAAAGAAATGGTCTATTTTCACGGTCTAAAAGAGGTTTTACCTGAAAAAAAAAAACACAGTTCCATTGTTCGCTATAATATAATTTTTTCCAGCCCTTCAAAGTGCAGGAAAAACACAGTTTTTATTTGGACCTAACCAACTCACGTATCCCTCCGCCCAGGGTTAGCGCCCGCCGATCAGCAGTTGGTTAGGTCCAAATAAAAACTGTGTTTTTCCTGCACTTTGAAGGGCTGGAAAAAATTATATTATAGCGAACAATGGAACTGTGTATTTTTTTTCAGGTAAAACCTCTTTTAGGCCGTGAAAATAGGCCGTTTCTTTGGGTCCATTCACAACACTGTATGTTGTAAATCTCTGGGCAGGGCTATTATGGGCTGGCGTTGCTAACGGGAGGAGTGCAGAGAGTCTACTACTGCAATTAAAGTACTTAGGGGCTATTTGTAGATCATACAACACCACTTTAAAAAAATGCTACTATCCCTTCAAGTATCCAAAAGTACATGCTTTTAAATTTACTTTAAGTAAAAGTAAGAGTAAGAGTAAATTTCTTATTTTTCACATCAATGAATTACTATAATTGTTTCTAAATGAATTTAAGGAGCTTTTAACTCTTGTTTGTGAGAATGAACTCTTTGAAAGCAGCTACACTGATGTGCTGCTTTTAGGGGTTAGGGTTTCCTTCTTTGAAAAACACAGCTTCTCTCTTCCAATAGGATTTTAGAAGAAAAAAAAAGAGCAGACCTGAAAATAAGTTTAGTTTTAGTTTATTTATTTAGCACACGAATTTCAATGGTGCAAGGAGGGAACGAAGCCGGTTGGCTTGTACATAGGTTCCACCCCTATAACAAATTACAATGGTTAACAAATAAACATAAAAAAAAGAGATAAAGTGCATACATAATCAATGTTATATGAGCAAAAATGAACAGAAATGAGAAAAAAAATAAAGAGATAAAGTGCAAAGTGATTCGGTAACAAATAAAGACAATAGAAATAATATACAAAAAATTAATTAATTGAACTCATAAAAAGACAAAGTAAGGATGTGGGATATGGAGAGAGCGAAAGAGAGAGAGAGGAAAGAGTGGGAAATTCAAGAGAAGTTGAGATGTATTTTTAACTGCTTTTTAAAAAGTGAATAAGAAGAAATGGATCTTAATGAGAGTAACAAGTACTTTTCAGCCTTCCTAGAAATGAACTCGAGTAAAAGTAAAAATATTTGTCTTGGAAACGTATTCAAGTAAGAGTAATAAGTACCAAAGAAATCTAATACTCAAGTAAAGTACAAATCCTCTGGATATGTAGCCTACTTAAGTACAGTACACAGTAAATTTACTCTGTTACTGTCCACCACCACCACCGCTGCTGCTGCTGCTGCTGCTGCAACAACCACCGTAACAAAGTGCTTTGGTCGCACGGATTTCAGAAACCCCGCTCGCTGAGAATTAGCCAAAGTGGCGGCTTTGGAAGATTGGACCAAATTGGCCTAGTGTGTGTCTGTGTGTGTGTTAGTGTGTGTGTGTGTGTTGGTGTGTTGTTGTGTGTGTGTTGGTGTGTTGTTGTGTTGGATGAGTGTGTTCCTGGGTGTCTGAAAAGCCGGGTGTTTATCCACACAATGGAGCAAATCTGAGCCTTTGATCACCAGGCCGAGTCGCCAGATCTGCAGGGAAGAGGGGAGTGTGTGTTTGTCTGTGTGTGTGTGTGTGTGTGTGTGTGTGTGTGTGTGTGTGTGTGTGTGTGTACAGATAATCACAAGTGCATTAAAGTTTGTCACAGGAAGAAAGTAGCTTAATTCCATTCAGTCGAAAAGTCCAAAATGCCCCTATTGTTATCTCTGTGTGTAGAGTGTGTGTTTGTGCGTGTCTGTGTGTGTGTGTGTGTGTGTGTGTTGGAAATCTCTGGTGTGGTCTCTCTCATTGTTCTCTGTAAAGGTTTTCTGTTTGGAAACACACTGGCTGACAGAGCCCTGTGTCCGTGGGTGGGAAGCTTTTCCAGTGTGTGTGTGTGTGTGTGTGTGTGTGTGTGTGTGTGTGTGTTGTCACAGCAGGTCGGCAGCCGTTGGACTGTTGCACTGAATTTAATTGAAGTAAAATGCAGGAATAGAAAGTGGTGTGAACGAGTCTGTTGTTGGTTTTTATCTGCTAGTCCCTTTGTTTTCCTCTGTTAGCATCGTGGCTAAACTAGCTGAGGTTCAAGTTTGAAGAAATCCAAACCAAACAACGCATACTTTAGGCTTTACTATATTTAGTATATTGTTTTAAATGATCTTGAATAGCACAGATTAGCTTCAATACAGGCTCACCTACAGTAACCCCTGCACATCGGTTCATATTTTATGCAACATGTATATTTAAAGGAGAAAACTGTGTCTGAAACTCACCTGCTCTGACTTCCTTATTAAAAACGCTCAATAAACCTTGTTAGCATCTTTTCAGGACAGTCAGCATAGTTAGATTAATCTCAGAATAGTCCGAATCGCTCTCCACGGATCGGCACGCAAGTGTTCTGCGGATCGCAAGTGCACCACTTTTCATTGAAAAAGAAAACACTTGCACACCACTGCAGCCGAATCAAACAAACAAAAAAACTCTGCTCTTATAGGCAGCGTTACCTCGCAACAACCAACCAACCAGGATGGAAAAACAAAAACTGTGACTGACAGGACTGTGATGGTGACTGGGCCTGTGTGTCGTTTTCCTCCCTAATTGTTTAACAGACAGTAGCGACAGTATTATATTTTGCACTGATATAGGAGTGTATGTTACCAAAAAAAAGAACTGATTTACAGCTTGTTTTTATAGCCACCTGCTGTTCTGTGAACTCATTTCTGTGCATGAGCTGTCTGTCAGTGAACACAGATTATTGCAAAGCATTTCTCTCCTCCTTATAGCTATGATGGGAAAAATATGAATGACTTGGAGAAAAAGAAGTAAAGTCTGCACTCTGTATCAAGCCCCTCTAATGTTTATTGTGGAACGATCAACGTTTCGATCCCTGTGGATCTTCGTCAGGAAAAATATGAATGACTTCATCAGCGACTAGTCGAAGTCGACTCGGCTTTCATAACATTAGAGTCGAAAATCTGAAGTCATGCGACCCCTAGTGTAGATAGCATCTTTGAGAACAGCGCAGTTAGCATCTTTAGTTTAGTTTAGCTAGCAACTTTTTGGAACAGTTAGCATCTTTAGTTTAGTTTAGCTAGCAACTTTTTGGAACAGTTAGCATCGTAAGCATCTAGTACAGTTAACGTAGTTAGCAAATTTCCCTTTGGGGATTAATAAAGTAGGCTAATTTGTTAGCTTATTTTGTTTATTAGCTTGTAACTGACAGTAGTAGCCTAGTTGATGCAGAATTAGCAGTTGTGCTACTGTTTTGTGATAGATAGATAGATAGATAGATAGATAGATAGATAGATAGATAGATAGATAGATAGATAGATAGAGACACTAGACCCCCAACAACAGTTTGAAGCTGCAGTTAAATCTGATTCCCAGTGAGTCATATTAATATTTGAAGCTCATCACATGAATCAGCTGAGTCAGGATCTGCAGCTCAGTCGCCTGCAGTAACAGAGACACAGCTGATAGTCGTCTTCGTCGTCTTCGTCCTCTCGGTGTTAGTCCCACTCCGACCCCACTCTGTCTCTTATATTAACTTTAAAAAGACGACTGCTGCAGGCTCAGGTGCTTCAACAATGTTTTTAGACACAGCTTGCGTTCAGGAACAGTAGCTAACGTTCAAAACAAAACAGAACGACGTTCGGTTTGGTTTGTTAATGTGAAAAAATATATAATTTGAAGAAGCTGCAGTCGCACATCAGAGGAATCAGAGAGCAGAGCGTTCACATAAATACACACTCATATTAAACTCGGCACAGTGCAGCTTCTTTCCTTTGTTGATTATTCTCTGTCACTCCACATGATGGTGAGAGATAATAGATTTACACACACACAGAGAGACACACACACTGAAACACATATTGTAGTCACAGTGAGGAAATCCCATCACGAGTTGAGAGCTCAAACATCAGACACTAACACTCACACTCCGTCAGAACTGCTGAGGGTTTGTCACAGCGAGAGCCGGCCTGGCACCAACACACACACGCACACACGAGACGAGACACAAAGAAGACACGCACTATAAAACACACACACGGTTACCCAGATGTACAGCCGGTGGCTCCACAGCTGCACTCCATCACCAGATCCCTGGAGGTGACAAGATAGGGAGCTGTCAATCACTCAGGAGCTATTTCTAGGCCCCGCCCACCAGCTGAGGACGCAAGGAGCATCCGATTAAAAAACAAACATGCAATAAAGAAGTTAAATAAAAATGAAGCTTGGCACACGGATGATTAACGCACACTCACAGTGGCCATGTTGAACACACAGATACAGACGGGCCCACATGGTTTTAAAGCCGAGCAGACTCACACTCCCACAGTTGTCAGTGTTGGAGTTCCTCCATCAATAATCTACGAGGCGCCGCATTAAACTTTCACCGCTTTATTTTTTAATGGCTGACAAAAGTCCTCAGATATTCATAATTCAGACGACAGCCGCCGGTTTCTCACATCACGCTGGATTCTTCCTCTGCAGCCGCCGTGACGACGCCCATGCAGTCGGAGTATAAAGCTTCCAGATGAATCGACCATGAGACACGCTCAAGGTCTCTGAAACAACATCCCACAACCCGCTAACCCCCGGCCCCAGAGTCCTCACCCCCAATCCATCCCAAAAAAATGAAGAAAAAAAGAAAAACGTTCACAACTTTCCCTGAGACCTTTAAGAAAAACCTCAACGTTGCTATAAATCATCCAACAGCCTGCAGAGAGAAGCTCTGAGTCATCATTAATCCCCCTCTCCAAAAACTTCCCTACACATGTCCCAAAACCTCAGCATCCCATCGAAAAGCTCCACATTGCTCTCAATCCGGCCGAAAACTCCCACAATCCTTTGCAACTTTCTCAAGGTTCACCGACAAGCCTTCCCGTGCACATCGAATCAAAACAAAACCCAGCAGTCGGTCTCCAGATCTCCGCTCAAAACATCACCAGCACCAAAGCTTTGCAAAAAAAAAAGAAAAAAGAAGCTCCCAGCAGATTAACACAAACTCCAGGCCTAGAAATCCCTCCAAGGTGATTCCAAAACAAACCAGGACCTTCTGAAAATAACTCAAGGACGCCTTTTCCCAAAGTAAGAGTCCTTAGATTCCCAAAACCAAACCCAAGACCTTCGGAAAAACCTCAGTACCGCTATAAATCCACCATCAGCCTGGAAAAACATCCAAGTCTTCATTCCCTTCCCTCCAAAGACTTCACTATACATTTCCAAGACCTCAACATCCTCTTTCCAAAACCATCCAGACCGACTCTAAAACCCGAACATAACCTCAGCAACCTTTTCAAAACCTTCCTAGTATCCTCCACAGACCTACACGTCAATTTTCGACATAAAACACAACTTTTAGGCCAAAACTAGAGAAACTGAGGTTTACCCAATCCTCCGAAGAGTTCTGAAGGCCTGAAGATCTTCCAGAACAATCCGTGTCCTTCTGAAAATCTTCCCAAACACAAGTCCACAGTCCTCAGATCCATAAACATGAGCAATGCTCTTTTGTTCATGCCAACTGATCCAAAACCTCCAAAAAACCCCAAGACCTCCACAAGACCTCAACACCTCCATAAATCACCCGACAGCCTGCAGAAATATCCAAGTCTTCATTAACAGAAACATTACTGCACATCTTCCAAAACCACAACATTCACTTTCCAAAAACCTCTACATTTCCCTTGATACCTCCGATGCTCCAAGATCCCCAACTTCCATATAGCGTCCTTTCCAAAAACCTTCCCAGGATTCTCCACAAACCTTCCCAAACACATCAAAACCTCAACACTGCCCCCGATTCTTCCTCTAAAAACCTCAACAGCATCAGCACCACATCTGTTAGACCAGTTAAACCAGTCCTCTTAAAAACTTCTCAAGACCAAGCTGTTCGTGTTCAAGGATCTTGTCAAACAAAATTTTTCAGAACCTTTGAAACCTCTTTTCCTTTAGGTTTCATCAAGGCCAAACCATCTGGTCCGGTCTAGATGAATCTAGATTAGTCTAGTCCATTATGGTTTAGTCTGGCCAGTCCAGCTCACTCTGGTCTGGTCTCATCCAGATTAGTCTGGTCCTGTCCTGTCTATTCCGGTCTAGCCAGGTTCACTCCAATCTGTCCTGTCCTGATCTGGTCCGGTCTATTGTAAAGTAAAGTAAATTAAGGGTGCTTTCACACCGATCTCGTTTGGTCCGGACTTTTGGACTTTTCAGTTTGACCCAAACCTAAATTCCAGGTGTGAAAGATGCCGCGGATCACGTTCCGCACCAAAGGACCAAGTATTACAACGGGAAAAAGGTGGTAAACAGGAAGTAACGTCAGAAGCCAGCCGGCCTAACAACAGCGCAGCGTAACCAAAACAAGATGATGCGTCCAGTAGGTTTGTCTTGTAAAGTCTGTTATTCCATTTGCAGCGTGAAACCAAAACCAACAGGACCAAATGTAAACAGTGTAACAGAACTTGGACCTTGGTTCGGACCTTGGTTCAGACTTTCAGGTGTGAAAACGCCCTTAAATCTTTATTGTCCCGAAATGAGCAAATGGTGTAACAGCATGGTGCTTGACATTTAAAGCCCCTGTACAGACTTTTCATGTAGTGTTGATTTTGGCGGCCCCTGTGCCTGTGGACGAAAGCGGCGGAATGAAGACTGCATTTCTCACTGTCATGAAGACGTTTGTCTGGCCGGCGCGTGTAGATTTGTTTTGGAAACGTCAGAAAGAAGACGGGACTTTAGCAGCATAATGCATCTATTGGTATGGTTTGGCCCGACCATGCCTTCCAGAGGTCTAGAATTAGACTACTTAGAAATAGCGTATCTTCACACTGATGGGCTCATTTGCTGTTGTAGGTAACAGAGACACATCAGCAGAAACCAGAGACTTATGCGTATCCAGTTAAAAGCTCTGTACTGGGGCTTTAAAGACACTAAGGTAAAGTAAGAGAGAGGACGAGACAACAACAAAGCCACAATAAAATCTATACAAAAGACTCTAGAAAAAGACTTTTGTGGCAACAGTTTTGCCTGTATTGTCCTGGTGTGGTCCAGTCCGGTTTGGTATGATTGGGTCTGATCAGGTCTGGTCTTATCCAGTCTGTCTGAGTCGGGTTTGTTTGTTGGTGTGCATCACTTTGTCCTGGTCTGACCCGGTCTGATCTGGATTTGGCTCGTCTGGTCCAGTTCTGTCGTCTCTGGTCTCGTCTAATCTGGTCTGATTCGGTGATTTGGCATCGTCACATCTGGTCTGGACTGGACTCATGTGGTTTTCCTTGTCTTGGTCCTGGTTCGGTCCGGTCCATCTAGTCTGGTCTAGTCTTTGTTTTCTTTTCCCCTCCATCTGTCTGCCCTCTTCTTCTCCTTCTCCTCCTCCTCTCCTTTGTTGTCATCTTTCCTGTCTCGTCTTCCTCCGTTCTTTCTTCCTTCTCTCCGTTCTTCCAGGTGACTTTAACAGATTTACTCTGACGCTCGTTTTTTTCTCTCCTCGTCTCTTTTCTTTTCAGCAGTTTTTAGCCGTCCTTTCATGTTTCCTGCCTTTCTTGTCTTCTTTTCATCTCATGGTGTAACTGTTGCAGAACCAATCTGACCGTCACACACACTCACTCACACACACACTCAAACGCACACAAACACACACACACACACACACATCAAATGCATTCCTCTGATTTCTGAAACTCTGTTCTTGTTATTTTTCAAGCCTGCACAGTCGAGCTCCACCCGTCTGTTCCTCCAAGCAGATTAAAACAAACGCTACGAGTTAACAATAAATCCTGTTCGACCCGTCCGGTTGCCCCACTTCCCATGATGCCTTCTTTTTTTTTTTTTTTCCATCCAGCCAATCGAAAGAGGAGATCAGACAGTCGACTGACTTAATTCACCTTTTTTTGTGATGTTTTTTTTTTTTTTCTCCCTTTGCCCCATTTTTCCTCAGTGATAAACTTCCCTCCATGTTTTTCATCCTCACCCCTCCTCCTCCTCCTCCTCTTCCTCCTGATCTTCCTCCTCTGGTGTCATTGATCCGTTCTGCAGTCGTGTCAATAGAAATCAGGCCTGTGGATGTACTGTCTGTCTGTATGGATTGAACTCGGGGCTCTTGAACGCAGCGCCCCGGGGGCCCCGCGGCGCCGGCGGGGGCCTCCTCCGTGGGAACCGGGGGGATCCGGGCTGCCAAACGGAGCGGCGGAGCTTCAGCTTCAGCCCTCGACATCTGACGCAATGATGTCATCAGTTTGCTTTGTGGACACAGTGGCCATCTTTAATTTATGTCACTCCAACGTCTCGTCTCAGCCCATTGTTTTTGATCTGCAGGCCTGGAGCTGGTGTCACTGCAGCAGCTGCAGCGTTAATTACTCTCACTTCATCACCGCCTTTTATTTAATCACATTTTTATTTCTGCATATCTCATCTTTTTATTTAAAACTCATCAATAAAACGCTGTTAAGATTCTGGTCTGACGCCTTTGATCCAACATCATTCTGCCTGGTCTGGTCTGGTTTTATCTTTCTTTTTTAATCTTTTCTGGTCTCTTCTGTTCTAGTCTGGTTTGGTCCATGTTGGTCCAGTTTAGCCTCCTTCAGTCTGGTTTGGTTCTGCTTTGGTCCATGTTGGTCCAGTCTAGCCCCCTTCAGTCTGCTTTGGTCCATGTTGGTCCAGTCTAGCCCCCTTCAGTCTGGTTTGGTTCTACTTTGGGCCAATGTTGGTCCAGTCTAGCCTCCTGGTTTGGTTTGTTTCTACTTTGGTCCATGGTGGTCCGGTTTAGCCTCCTTCAGTCTGGTTTGGTTCTACTTTGGTCCATGTTGGTCCAGTTTAGCCTCCTTCAGTCTGGTTTAGTCCATGTTGGTCCGGTTTAGCCTCCTTCAGTCTAGTTTGGTCCTACTTTGGTCCATGGTGGTCCGGTTTAGCCTCCTTCAGTCTAGTTTGGTCCTACTTTGGTCCATGTTGGTCCGGTTTAGCCTCCTTCAGTCTGGTTTGGTTCTACTTTGGTTCACGTTGGTCCAGTTAAGGCTCCTGGTCTGGTTTGGTTTGGTTCTACTTTGGTCCATGTTGGTCTGGTTTAGCCCCCTTCAGTCTAGTTTGGTTCTAGTTTAGTCCATGTTGGTCCAGTTTAGTCTCCTTCAGTCTGGTTTGGTTCTACTTTGGTCCATGTTGGTCTGGTCTAGCCCCCTTCAGTCTGGTTTGGTTCTAGTTTGGTCCATGTTGGTCCGGTTTGGCCCCCTTCAGTCTGGTTTGGTTCTACTTTGGTTCACGTTGGTCCAGTTAAGGCTCCTGGTCTGGTTTGGTTTGGTTCTACTTTGGTCCATGTTGGTCTGGTTTAGCCCCCTTCAGTCTAGTTTGGTTCTAGTTTGGTCCATGTTGGTCTGGTTTAGCCCCCTTCAGTCTAGTTTGGTTCTAGTTTGGTCCATGTTGATCCAGTTTAGCCTCCCTCAGTCTGGTTTGGTTTCGTCTACTCTGGTTTTCTCTTGTTTGGTGTCATCTGGTCCAGTCTGTTCAGGTTTTGTCGGATCTGAACTGGTCTCATCTTGTCTGGTCTAGAACAGACTGGTTTGGCCCATGTTGGTCTGGATTTGGTTTAGTTTAGTCTGGTTTGACCTGCCGAGGTCTGATCAGGTCTGGTCTGGTCCAGTCTGGTTCGGTTTGGTTCAGACTGGTCTGAACTGCTCTTGTTCAGTGTCTTTAGTTCCTGTTCGGTCTGGTTTAGTCCACCAGTCTGGTTTAGTCTGGTTCTGTCTGGATTGCTTTACTTTGGTTTGGTCTTTTTTAATCTGTTCTGATCTGGTTGCTTTGGTAACGTCTGCTTCTGGTCTTTTCAGGTTTTATCTGGTTCAGTTCTGGTTCAGTTCTGGTTCAGGTCTGAGTTGTTCGTCTTCAGTGTCTTTACTTCCTGTCTGGTCCAGTTTGATCTGTTTCCTTCCCAAACTCTGGAAGATGCAAATTTACTGTTTTCTCCATTCAACCCATACATCCTTCTCTCCTTCTCTTCTTTATTCCCCTGCCCTCCCTCCCTCCTCCCTCCCCCTCTCCCCCCTCCACCCTCCCTCCTCCCCTCCCTCCTCCCCTCCCTCCCTGACCACACAGTCAGACCATAATTGAGTTTTCATGTTGCTGTTTTCTCCTCCTGAGTCCAGAGGTCGTCCACGTCTCCACCAGGACTTATAGACGACATTAGTGGTCAGGAAGAGACACACACACACACACACACACACACACACACACACACACACACACACACACACACACACACTCTCTCTCTCTCTCTCTCTCTCTTTCATTCCTTAAAGACTTGTACTGACAATAATAAAACGTCAGAAAATGTTTGTTTTTTTATTCTTCAGTCGCTGTATTTTCTGTTCTCTGCTCTTCAGACTCTCGTTAATCCTCATTTTTTTTTAAATTACGTCATTTTTTTTGAACAACTGATTAACAGATTTGTCAATAAACTGTCAGCAAATCGTCTGATCTAATCTGATCTAGTCTGGTCTGGTCTTGACGTCTTTGTCAAAACAGTTCCAATAGATTAATTCATCATTTTAGCTGAATCAGATTTTTAAGTTAAAAAAAAAAAAAATCCCACTTATTATAAGAAATGAGAAAAAAAAATAACTCCCAGAGCTGAGAAATTAAGTCATTTTAATGTATTATCCTGTTGAATTTACATTTAATGGAAAAAAAAAATCCAATTTTGTTCCATGAATGTGAAATAATGATAATGATAATTAAACTAATACGAATTGTTGTCATTATTATAATGATTAGTGTGTTAACTGCTGCGTCACTGTGACGTCGGCTCTGAACAGATTCATCGATTTCTTATTTTCTTGTCGTTTGTTATTGTCGTCATTATCAGCTTGTTATCGTCACTTTCAACTCATCTCTCTCTCTCTCTCTCTCTCTCTCTCTCTGTTGTTTCCTCTCTCTCTCTTTCATCCCTCTCTCTCTTCATCAGCAGTGAAAAATGGGGCTTAATTAACTATGTGCCTGCAGGACTTTGGCTTTCCGTGTGTGTGTGTGTGTGAGAGGTAAAGTAGGCCAGTCTATAAGGTGGTTAATTAGGATGCAGCAGGCCTCTGTCCGCTGGCTCCCAGGGACCAGATGGAGCGCCAGGTTCACAAACAGAGGAGCGTTTGTCCGACGATGTTTTCACTTTCACCTCGAATCGACTGCAGAGCAAGAGACACGAGACACGAGACGCTCGCTTTGCTTTTATTTATCCTCCGTCTCTCTCACTCTCACTCTTCACCTCCTTCACCTTCGTTTGTTCACCTCACTTCCTCTGAATGAGCTGAACTACGAGCTGTTTTTCTTTTCTATTTTTATTACCATTACATTGATTTTTACTCTGATGACCTGATGGTTCATGGACGTGGAGAGCTACAAACTGTTTTTGTTTTGTTTCAAAATATATAACATATACTTCATGAGAAAGATTTTTGATCCCTAATAATTAAAAAATTACAGACTATCCTCCATCCAATCTGTTATAAACCATTAGAACACGGCTCTCTTGAATACTCGATTCTGATTGGTCAATCACCAATATTCTGCGGTGTTTATTTCTCGATAGACCACCGCTGAGCGGACCGTTGCTAGGGACTCCATAGCAACGGCCGACTCTGCATGTCCGGTCACGGCCGCTGTTTTGCTGAGCCTCCTCCCGTTCGTGCATTTGAAGCCTTTGATAATCAATCAGTGGATCGATGGATTACCATACACGTTACGATGTATTTTGTGTAGTCCTATCTGTCATAAACAAGAGATTATGGGGTGCGTTTGTGTCGCGGAGCTACAGAGAGGAGAGGAGCTGTGACACGGTCAGAGGTTCTGATGCAAGTTTACTTTTCAGCCACGATGTGGAAATAAGGAGCCTCCACTCTCCCTGTAACAGGTTACAAGTCGTTTATCAACATCACAATTAGTCCCAAGCTATTTAATGACGGTAAAAATGAAACATAAAGTAAATATCCTGCATACTTTCTCTTTTCTGTGCTGCGCTGGTCAGAGCGGCGTCCCGAGCAACGGTCTAATTTTACATGAATAAAATCTCTTTTTATCATTATTTTGTGTTACATTATTGAATGATTTAGTTGTACCTTCATTGTACCTTTTTTAGTTTAGATTTAGTTGTACCTTCATTGTACCTTCATGTTGTATGGAACCCCTCCGCTTCGCGTCAGGGTTCCATACAACCTGTCGGGGTTTATTTCTCCATAACAACCTCCGAACTATACATTATCCCTTACTTAATCTGATTTGATGTCGCCCTCTAGTGGCCGAGAAGACTCTGTAGCATCACAAACCTTGGCATATGTTGACAACCCATAATTAAAAAAAGAAAAACAATCAGCACATAATATTGTATCAATACACAGATGCAAAGTATATTGATCTTTTGTCATGTAAACTGCGAATGTTAAATCGTTAACGGTGTGCAATGAATCTTGGGATACGATGTGTCACAGAAAGCGAAGAACCTTTCAAAATAAGACGGAGCAGCTGCTGCAGCGCTGTGAGTCTTTAAACGCAGCTGAAGATTGTTTCCGAACATTACCAGGGTTGTTATCGTTGTAACCATGACAACAAAGCAACCACGATCTAAACAAAGTCGTTATTTGATGTTTCCCTCAACGCGATAATTAACCAATGAGTCAAGTTTATGATTAACCCGATCGTTCCTGTACTGCCCCTTTAAATCCACGTGGCTCCGCCCCCTCGTGATGATTCAGTGTTTACTTTTATTTTTAGTTTTGTTTAAGTATGTTGTTTATGTTGTTTATATATTAGTTTGCGTCTAGTTTGGGTTGTTGTGGTTTTCCCAGCATGCACTGCAGCAGAGACAGACGCTTAAAACGAACGACAGTAGCTACAACAATAAACCAGAGTGCTTTCACATGTCACCGAGACTTAACACGTCGCCTCGGCAACCGCTCCCATGAGAACACCTGCACCCTGTGAGTCACCACGGAGACGCATCCCACACTGTCAATCACACACACACACACACACACACACACACACACACCTGTTCTGCCAGGCAAGTGGTGCACGTGTGATGAAGTGTGTGTGTGTGTGTGGTGTAAACTTCAGGTGACACAGATCCCTCTGATCTTCCTCCAGTGCCAACACAGCTGTGTGTGTGTGTGTGTGTGTGTGTGTGTGTGTGTGTGTGTGTGTGCGCGTGTGTGTGTGTGTGTGTGAACTCACTTGACACACACACACACACACACACACACTCCCGGGTTAAAAGGGATCAAGTGTCGTCCTCTCAGTGAACACTCACAGATTGATCAAACTAAACAGGACAGGACCAGATCATTTACCCACAATGCAAAAGTGTTGCGATACATCCGAGACCTTAAAGGGATAGTTCAACATTTTCTGCAAATTGGCCCATTGCCATAATCCCTGTAGTCATAGCAGTAGGTTCGTTACCTTTAATTGTCGGTGCAAGCTGTTTTTAGAACGGCGGAGCAGAGCCGTGAGCTGCTCAGAGCTACGCTACGGAGGCTCATTATGGGATTTCTTGGTTTCCCCTCATCAAACTCATCAAATACACAATCCAACAACTCCACAACGCTCTGGTGGACAAGTTGTGACCTGCACATTCACCACGCTATGAGATAATAACACAACGTTACCACACAGAGTTGTTTTAGAGGGAAATACAGAGACTGATGATGAAAAACTGTCCCTGAAGGCAACGCGCATCTGTGGTTTTGCATGAATTTCCCTCTAAAACATCTCTGTCTGGTAACGTTGTGTTATTATCTCATAGCGTGGTGAATGTGCAGGTCACAACTTGTCCACCAGAGCGTTGTGGAGTTGTTGGATTGTGTATTTGATGAGTTTGATGAGGTGAAACCAAGAAATCCCATAATGAGCCTCCGTAGCGTAGCTCTGAGCAGCTCACGGCTCTGCTCCACCGTTCTAAAAAACAGCTTGCACCGACAATTAAAGGTAACGAACCTACTGCTATGACTATAGGGACTATGGCAATGGGCCAATTTGACAAAATGTTGAACTATCCCTAAATATGTTAATTTTTAAAACAATTGATTACTTTTTTTTTTTTACATTCTCAGTTTAGTTCAACTCTCACATTTATTGATTAGATTAGATTAGACAGAACTTAATTCATCCTGAAGGAAATTCTCATGCCAGGTTGCTCCAAAAGGAAATAAAATAAAACACAGAGAGGAAATATATAACAAAAGATATCCTACAATGTCTAAAACAATAAAAATATACAATACCAGTTATTAAATATTGATGAGCATCAGGACGAGTCTTATAATAAACTTTGATTTCTTGCTTTGCCCCTTTTTGACCCCTGATGACATCATCAACATCTGTCTCCTTGACAACAGAAGCTGCTGCTGCTGATGTTGATGTTTTGTTCTTGTTTTTTTTTTTATATCTCTTGCTCTGATCCTGAGCTCAGACGATGTCATCAAAGGTGCGTTCAGGTGCTCTTGGGTTTTGTTTTTCTGTGCCGTCTTGAACTTCACACTCTTCTCATCTCTTTCCTGTCGTTTGTTTTTATCGTGTCGTTTCATGACGAACGTTAAAAGCACTTTATAAATAAACACAACTCACTCTTTAATCACCTTTAATCACCAGTATCGGCTGTGTGACAACCTGTGGGCGCGGCCACACTTTAATTTAATCCCCCTCCTCTTCTTCCTCTTCCTCTACGCTAAAACATCTTCTTTTCCATCCCTCCATCCATCCATCCTTCCTTCCCTCCCCCAGTCGAAGCTCTTGCGAACAGTTTTCTATTTCTGAAGCCGCTGGTTCGATGCCACGGCGGCGGCGGCACCGTGCTGCTGCTGCTGCTGAATATGGCAAAACATTTTAACATTTACAAAGTCAGACTGGATATGTGTTGTAGATATCTGCAGGGCCGTTGCTAGGAATTCTGGGCCCCCTTAAAGAATACTAAAGTGGGCCCCTCCCCCTAACTTTTCCTTTTTTTCCCTTAGACTACGTATGTATTATCATTTTTTATTTAGCCTTCTTTGTTTTGATGCTAATGCAGCATTACAGTGCAAAAACTCAAGTATCTTAGCAAGAATATTTGTCTTATTTCTAGTCAAAATGTCATTTCTAGTCAAAACAAATCTCATTCTACTTTAAAATAAGACTCATCATATTAAAAGCAGCTTGTTTTTAGACACTTTTTACTTCTTTCAAGCAGATTTTCACTTGGAATAAGTAGAAAAAATCTGACAGTGGAGCAAGTTTTTCTTCCTTATTACAAGCACAAAAAACTTACTTTCACTGGCAGATTTTTCTATTTATTGTGAATTTAAGTGAAAATGATCTAAAAACAAGTTAATTTTTAGGTAATGAGTCTTATTTTAAGTGGAAAGAGATTAGTTTTGACTAGAAATGAGACATTTGGACAAGAAATAAGACAAATATTCTTGGAAAGATGTTGAGTTTTTACAGTGTACTATGAGTATTAGTCAGGGTCTTATGCAGAATAAATCAGTCATACAAAGATTAGACTACTGGGGTTTTTTATGGGCCCCACTGGGCGCTGGGCCCCTAGAATTATCATCACCTTTCTCCCCTATACAACGGCCCTGGATATCTGTAATTCAGTTTTGCCTTGTCAAAAAGAACATTTCAGATATCCGCAACTACATTCTTCCTAGGACAAATGACGTCACTTTAACCATTCATGTGTATGGGGTTTGTCATTACAGATATCTACAATTCAGCTGCAGATATCCACTATGTGAATTACAGATATCTGTAACTGAATTACGACTAGTACTAATTCCAGTTTGAGATATATACAATTTGATTCTGACTAGTCATAATTCCAGTTCAAGATATCTGTAATTCACCTCAATTCAAGATATCTACATGTCCCTGTTCAGATATCTTAAATTAAGTTTTGACTATAGGTGAAATGACGTTGTAGATATCTGTAACTGGAATTATGACTAGTCAAAATGACGTTGTAGATATCTGCAACTTAGTGGGGCGGATTAGCTAAACAATCGTTCACTTTGTGATAAAAGCATGAAATTTGGTGGATGTGTTGGTGAATATGTTTCAAACAAATCTGGATATTGGGCCACCTCAAAAGCGCCCCCTAGTGGCCGTGGCAGCCATTTGTTATGCGAATAAATGAATGATTAATATAAACTGCCCTTTTAATAATACCAACTGGTGATGTATTGTATATTGTTGGAAAGCCTGATTAGTCACCTTTACAACGAGGTACAGCTTGTAAGGATCGTGCATTCATGGAATGAGCAACGGGGCTAAACGTGTGGGTAGTGCACCCCAAAAATGTGCATCCCCTGTGGGGCAGATTAGCTCAATAAATCACAAGAATTGTTTATTTTGTGGTAGAAGCACAACATTTGGTGGATGTGTTTGTGGATATGTTTCAAACATTTTTGGTTTTTAAGGACCCTTAAGATGTCTACTTAAGATTTTTGCTTGTTTCCTGGGTCAACTAATGTTCCATGGGGGTTTTTTGCCGGTCATTTTGAATTTATGTCCGCACGAATGGCGAAAACGCCAATTTTCATAACTCCTAAACCAGACATCATACAAAGACAAATGAACACACTTTTTCATATAATTATGACACCAGGAATCAAATGGAAAGGTCACTGAGATGGTAAAACCACTCTTTATCAGAGAAAAATGAACTCTCGTGTAGTATTTTAGTATAAATTACTCAAAAAAATGTTCGGAAATGTTTTTTCAGTCCATAATTTCTCCCTTTTAATAATTCCGGTTGGTGCTGTCTTTTAGACCGATGGAAAGCCTGATTAGTCACCTTTCCAACGAGGTACAACTTGTAAGGGTTGTGCATTCATGGAATGAGCAACACAACTATATGGGTCATTCCATGAAATTTTGAAATTAATTTATATTAATTATTATAAATATTTACCAATTTATCGGTGTCCCCTGATTTTATGTCAACCCTGTTACCCTAACCAAAAAACCCTTGAAAAACAATGGTACATCCCAGATTTGACATGATTGACAGGAGTTTGCATCATCTCTTACCCAGGATGCTAACAGCTCAGTAATAAGTAGCTTTCTCTCATCTCTTATGTGCTATTTTTGATGTTTTTTCAAGGTTGGACCGGGGGGGACAAGCATATAACGTCAACCCTGTTACCACTTTTTAACATATAAGTCTAAACAATTTTCTATTTCTCATAATATAATCGATATCTACAGGTAATTACCTTTCAAAGTACACAGTTTGCCCTTTAGCTAGCATTTATTTCAGCTAGCAATGGGCAAATTAGCTTGAAATAGTCAACCCTGTTACTGTCAACCCTGTTACCTTTGCAGTGACAATAGAATGTGTGTCCTGTCATCTATTACTCTTGTCAACCCTGTTACCATAACTTCAACCCTGTTGTTGTCATTAATTTGATAAAAATGGTTTTAAAAAATTGAATTTCAACTGTTACCATTATAGACTATATAGACTATATATAGAAAATATTCTCAATAATCTCTAATTAGAAATACTGTATATTGTAAAGTTTATGTCGGTAACAGGGTTGACAAGATTAGGAAAACATTAAAACTATAATAAAATATTAAATTCCACAGCCTGAGATGACACTACATCATTTCTTGTAATTTTAAACTTTCTTTGATTCCTGGCTACTTAAAACATAGCAATTAAATATAGTTTAAATTTTAACTTTTCAAAGTTGCAAAGTTACCAATTTCATGGAATGACCCATATGTGTTGGAGCGACCAATTTATTTATACTAAAATACTACACGAGAGTTCATTTTTCTCTGATAAAGAGTGGTTTTACCATCTCAGTGACCTTTCCATTTGATTCCTGGTGTCATAATTATATGAAAAAGTGTGTTCATTTGTCTTTGTATGATGTCTGGTTTAGGAGTTATGAAAATTGGCGTTTTCGCCATTCGTGCGGGCATAAATTCAAAATGACCGGCAAAAAACCCCCATGGAACATTAGTTGACCCGGGCAACAAGCAAAAATCTTAAGTAGACATCTTAAGGGTCCTTAAAAACCAAAAATGTTTGAAACATATCCACAAACACATCCACCAAATGTTGTGCTTCTACCACAAAATAAACAATTCTTGTGATTTAGTGAGCTAATCTGCCCCACAGGGGATGCACATTTTTGGGGTGCGCTACCCACACGTTTAGCCCCGTTGCTCATTCCATGAATGCACGATCCTTACAAGCTGCACCTCGTTGTAAAGGTGACTAATCAGGCTTTCCAACAATATACAATACATCACCAGTTGGTATTATTAAAAGGGCAGTTTATATTAATCATTCATTTATTCGCATAACAAATGGCTGCCACGGCCACTAGGGGGCGCTTTTGAGGTGGCCCAATATCCAGATTTGTTTGAAACATATTCACCAACACATCCACCAAATTTCATGCTTTTATCACAAAGTGAACGATTGGTGTAAAATATTGAGCTAATCCGCCCCACTAACTGGAATTCGTACTAGTCGTAATTCAGTTACAGATATCTGTAATTCACATAGCAGATATCTGCAACTGAATTATAGATATCTGTAATGACAAACCCCATACACATGAATGGCAAAAGTGACGTCATTTGTCCCAGGAAGAACGTAGTTGTAGATATCTGAAATGACAATTGTGGATAGGAAGAATGTAGTTGCGGATATCTGAAATGTTATTTTTGACTAGAGGCAAAACTGAATTACAGATATCTTGAATAAAAAATCCAACTATTCAAAATGTAATTCCGACTAGTCAGAAAGACGTTGTTGTTGATATCTACAATGTTAATTCCAGATAGTCAAACTTAGCTTTTAAATGTTAAATCTGCTTGTAGCTGAACGCATCAGTCGCCATTCAAGTCAGAGACTCAGAGGGAAGAAGACAGAAAATATTGTTTGTCGCCGTCCTTCTCTGATCCCGATAACGCTGCGCTGTGTCAGACGAACAAATCCCCCCCTCTTCCTCCTCCTCCTCCTCCCCAAACAAACAAATGAATTTAAATTAAAAGACGAGTTTGGTGTAAACAAAGCAGAGTTCTCTCTTCTCTTCTCTCTTCTCTCTTCTCTCTCTGTGCGCTCGGCTCGGCCTTGTTGTTTTGCATAACGAGCCGTGACAACGCTCGGCTTTCAGATTCAAATGAGTAAGTGGCGGCTTAAGACGGACTTAGCTGCACTTCACTGGGACTATTTATTATCCGCTCTCATAAAGAAAGGACGTGTCATGCTCAACACTTCCTGTTCCTCTGGTCGCAGCTTTATAGTCGGATGGAGGTTTTATGAAACTTTATTGATCCCTGCCAAAGAAACGAGGCCATCGCAGACTCAGAAACAAAACCTCCGACACTGATCAACTGTCCCATTATTCAGATCTGATGATGATGATGATGATGGTGATGGTGGTGTTACGGTGAAATGTTCCCCCCCCTCCCCTCCCTTATCCTCCCTAGGTGAGATCACAGCGAGTGAGTGAGTGAGTGAGTGAGTGAGTGAGTGAGAAACTGCGAACATGAAAGTCGCATAAAACCAAACATACAAGAGTGTGACAGCGGCTCATCAGAGACCTGGATGGATGTACAGAGCCGGTGGGAGGATGGAGGGATGATGGAGGGATGATGGAGGGAGGGAGGGAGGAGGGATAAAAGGAACAAACAGCAGCTCCGAGTTTCTCTGGGACTTCCTGCATCACATCACATCAACACATCCGCTGTGTCTCTCCTTGTCAAAGATTTTTTTTCTTCTGTTTTCTGGTGAATATCTTTATGTTTCTCCACATGGACGACGACAGATGTTCCAGTGGTTTCAGAGCAGGTGGAGGGGGAGTGGGGGGGGCGTAAAGTGGTCGCGTGCTGTTGATTTAAAGAGACGTGCATTTGTCAAACATCCATTTAATTGTCATCCCCCCCCATACATCCACATACTGTACCGTACGTCCACATACGTTAAAACCTCAGAGAGCGGGTTTCTGCTCTCGACTCTCGACTGTCGCGTCACGTCAGCCTCAGACAGCAGCTTCATAACCCAAATAGTAAATAAGTACAGTAGTAAGATGAGTTGATTTATGGCCTAGAGAGCAAAAGAGGCACAAGACAGAAAAACATGACGGGATGATATCAGAGTAACAATCAGAGTAAACTTTATTTATTGTCCCTGTAGGGAAGTTTGGACTCCACTGCTGCTGCTCATCACTGACTCCATGATCCAAAAACCTTCTAAAAATACAAAGATACAGCAGAGAAATGTACTGAAAGTTCAAAGATGAGACTAAAAGCCTACAAGAAATACATGAAAAACACAAAACATGACTAAAAAACCTTCTAAGAATATAGAGACAAAACTAAAAATGTCCTAAAATACAAAGATAAGACTAAAAACCTACCAAACGATAGACTAAAAACACTAAAACATGACTAAAAAACCTTCTAAAAATATAGAGACAAAACTAAAAATGCACTGAATATAAAAAGATAAGACTAAAAACATACAGAAAATACATTAAAAACACAAAAAATGTGATTAAAAACCTTCTAAGAATATAGAGACAAAACTAAAAATGTCACAAAATACAAAAATAAGACTAAAAACGTACAAAAATTATACTTTACACACAAAAACATGACTAAAAAACCTAAAAATATAGAGACGACACTAAAAATGCACTGAATATACAAAGATAAGACTAAAAACCTACAAAAAAAGACTAAAAACACAAAAAAAATGACTAAAAAACCTTCTAAAAATATAGACAATACTAAAAATGCACTGAATATACAAGGATAAGACTAAAAACATACAACAATTACAAACACAAAAATGTGACTAAAAACCTTCTAAAAATACAAAGATAAGACTAAAAACTTACAAAAATAGTCTAAAAACATGACTGAAAAACCTTCTAAAAACATAGACAAAACTACAAATGCACTGAATATACAAAGATACGACTGAAAACATACAGAAAATACATTAAAAACACAAAAACATGACTAAAAACCCCCAAAAATACAGGCAAAATTAAAAATGTGTTGTTTTTAAAGTAAAAAAAAGAAAGATATTAACTCGTATCAGAACCATTAATACGTCATAATCCTCCAACAAAGTACAACTCACAGAAAAGTCTTGAGCTCTTCTGACACTGTGTAAAAACTCTGAGATGGCGTAAGAAAATGAAAATAAACCGTGGAGCGGTTCATTGGGCGTGCAGGGCAGTGACAGGAAGTGATCCCAGAACAGAGGGGCTGATGGGTAAAGCAGAGGGACGGCTGGAGAACGAAGCGTTGTTAAACCGGCAGCCTCTTCAGAGATGAACTCAGATTAAAAATGCAGAAACAACAAACAGAAAAATTGGTTTTACACTCCTGTGACGAGCTCCTTCATCCTCTTCCACTCCTCTTCCTCCTCCTCCTCTTCCTCCTCCTCCTCCTCCTCCTCCTCCTCGCTCCGGGCCGGACGTTTCCTCCTCGTGAGCTTCTGTCTGCATGGATGTGTCAAAGTTAAAGTTTGAGTTTAGTTATGAGTGTGTTCAGTGAGTCCAGTGAGCGCAGCCACTCGGATGACATCATCAGATCAGTGTTCAGGCTGCGAGGAGGCCTGGTGGAAGGATACGAGGTGGAAGGATACAAAGGTGGAGGGATATGAAGGGGAAGGATACAAAGTAGGGTTTAATATTTTTCCCTAAAATAACATGAATCAGATCCCGGGATAAGACGATCCATTTCCCGGGAATCGTTGGGGCGTTGGGGCGTTGGGGCGTTGGGGCATCTTGTTGTGGACCTGTTATGTAGTTTATAGCCAATACAGTCGCATCGACATCAACTCACGATATGTTAACAGACAGGCGTCTATATGGGACAGGCTTTTATTTAATTTCGGGAAATACTTTTGGGAAATAATAGCCTATAATCATAATATAATTCTCAACGGGCCGAACAACTTGACAACTTTTTGCCGCGGTCTGGACGAGAATTAATGCTCTTGAGTCTGGTCGCAATAGCGGACCGGACCGGACCGGGTCTGGTCTTTGAGAACTGTAGCAGGAATGAAGCACTTTGAGAGGTTTTGTTCATTCACAAGAACTTGTAGGAAACAGACCCGGCTTCTAATTGAGACTGAGGGATTGAGGGATTTCCTGGGAATGCCAGGTCCCGGGATTAAACCCTAATACAAAGGTGAAGGGTACAAGTTGGAAGGATACAAAGGTGAAGGACAAGAGGTTGAAGGATATGAGGTGGAGGGATACAAGGTGGAAGGATACAAAGGTGAAGGATACGAGGTGGAAGGATATGAAGGGGGAAGGATACGAGGGTTAAAGGTATGAGGTGGAAAGATATGAAGTGGAGGGATAAAAGATGGAAGGATACGAGGGTGAATGATACGAGACAGAAGGATAAAAGATGGAAGGATAGGAGGCGGAGGGATACGAGGAGCAGTGTGACACTGACACTGTTGAGTGAGCAAGAAATAAATAAAGTTTTATCCATTTGTAAAAGTAAAATATGAATCAACAATACAGAAACTGTGGCTGATGATGTCAGTAAAGTGGACGGTCCTAGTTTATCTTCTGTAACAATTTGAACATCTCCTCCTCTGTCTTTTCTTTCACCGACCGTTTCGTCCTGTTCTCTTTCTACAGACTTTTTATTTCATAATTTAATATAATTTTTTAATACATTTAAACGTGACCAGAGCTGATCTCAGAGCAGCTGTTCTCGTCCTCATTAACTCCTGCTTTTGTTTCCATCATTAAAACAACGGTTCGATCTGCAGCTGCAGCACTTTGGTGGCGGCTGACGGTAAAGATGGCCGCCACCACCACCTGTTCCACACGAGCCGCCGTGGCACGGTCGCCATGACAACAGAAACGGCAAAATAAAGCTCAAATAAATGAGAACTGATCATCACACAGCTGGTGTTTCCCTACTGCATTTGAACGCAGCGTTGATTAAACCTCATTATCGTGGTGTTTGTCCAGATGATCATGTTATAGCCTAAATAAACAATATTTATAGTTATTTAGTTGTTGTTGCCGGGGGCGACACGTGTGCTGACCGCCGGCGCCTCCGATGCGCTTCAACGTGTTGATGTTCATCATGATAATGGGACAGATTTGATTCCACTTCCATGGCAGCGGCTCAAAGCAGCAGCAGCAACAGCAGCAACATATGTAAAGAAGCAACAGACGGAAATAGATGAGATTATTCTGGGTTTTATGAGACGGAGAAGCAGCAGAGCAGAAGAAGACGAGAGGAAGACGAGAAGAAGACGAGAGGAAGACGAGAGGAAGACGAGAGGCGCTGAGCTGAAAAAACTTCTCCTCCATCACCTCCTCTGGTTCCTCCTCTCTCATTCTTTAACTTTAGTATTTCTTGTAGCATGAACACAGGGAAAATATCAGTGAAGGAACAAGCTGAGGGAGAGAACTACAGTTCCCATGATGCAGTTGGGGAATGTAAACTAGGAGTGGTGGGAAAAAAAATATGGATGACTATGAGTCGATTATTAAATTTCCAAAAAATGATGATTTTTTAGTTGTTTTTTTTAATTGTTATACAAACCAGGGAATACACACTGCAAAAACTCCAAAAATGGACATTTATTTACAAGTGAGGACATTTGCTGTTATTTTTTGTGAAAGACTACATCTAAAATAAAAGTAAAATAATGATAAATTGGAAGTTACAACTACACTACACGATATTGAAGGTGCTTTGAGGTCTAACTGAATAAAAGAGAAGTTAAATAATTCAGCAGACTGTTTCTTTCTTTTGCAATATGCAATAAGTTTGTGGTGTTGGAAAATCCATAATCGTCAATAATCGGTTGGAAAATCGAAATGATAATCGTAAATATCGGTTGGTAATCGAAATGAGACCGCAATAATCGAATCGAAATGAATCGGACCGGTTAACCACCCCATAATCTAAACAGGACTTTTTAACGAATTGAAAATATGTTAGATTTAAAGGGATAGTAGCAATTTTTTAAAGTGTGGTTGTATGATCTACAAATAGCCCCTAAGTACTTTAATTGCAGTAGAAGACTCTCTGCACTCCTCCCGTTAGCAACGCCAGCCCATAATAGCCCTGCCCAGAGATTTACAACATACATTGTTGTGAACAGACCCAAAGAAACGGCCTATTTACACGGCCTAAAAGAGGTTTTACCTGAAAAAAAATACACAGTTCCATTGTTCACTATAATATAATTTTTTCCAGCCCCTCAAAGTGCAGGAAAAACACAGTTTTTATTTGGACCTAACCAACTGCTGATCGGCGGGCGCTAACCCTGGGCGGAGGGATACGTGAGTTGGTTAGGTCCAAATAAAAACTGTGTTTTTCCTGCACGTTGAAGGGCTGGAAAAATTATATTATAGCGAACAATTGAACTGTGTATTTTTTTTCACGTAAAACCTCTTTTAGGCCGTGAAAATAGGCCGTTTCTTTGGGTCCATTCACAACAATGTATGTTGTAAATCTCTGGGCAGGGCTATTATGGGCTGGCGTTGCTAACGGGAGGAGTGCAGAGAGTCTTCTACTGCAATTAAAGTACTTAGGGGCTATTTGTAGATCATACAACCCCACTTTAAAAAAAATGCTATCCCTTTAATATCAGCGTTGATAAACACAGTTGTGTTTTTCTGTGATTTCTTTGGAGTTTCTTTGGACTTTGGAGATGTTTGTGTTTCCAGAAAGTCAAAGTCGCACAGAGACAGAAAATGTTTGTGTTCAGATTTGACTGAGTTCGTTGTGACTCTGTGAAGACGAAGAGTGAGATTTTTATTTTTACTGGCGGCAAAAAAGGTTAAAAAAGACCAGTTTGTTGTTTTCTTTTCTCCTCTCTTCTTTTATTCTTCCTTCCTTTTTCCCTCTCTTTTCTCTGCATTGTTCTTCCTCCATCTTTCCTTCTTCTTCCCCATCTCCTCCCTTCTTTTTTATTTCCTCATTATTTAGCCTACCTTTATTCCCTCGGTTCCTCCCGTGATCTCAGTTTGTTGACAGACGTTATAAAAAGACAGACACCGGTGTGATTTTACTTCCTCCTCCTCCTCCTCCTCCTCCTCATCCTCCTCCTCCTCATCCCTCTTTCTTCCTCCTCTGTCTCTGAGACGACACGGGAGCCAAAACAACAGCAGCGAGCGACGACGCAGCTTCAAACCGAACAAATCCCTCCTCAGAACCACACGACATGAAAAACAGACGTAAAGAAACAAGAGAAAGACGTGTCTGTGTGTGTCTGTCTGTGTGTGTTATTGTGTGTGTTTTTGTGTGTATTTTTGACTGGGCTCGCTCTGTGGATGTCGACTTGTGATCTTCTGAAAGTTTTGTTGTTTTATTTTGGAGGAGCTGCTTGTTTCCTTCTCTTCCTCCCTGTCACTCCGGCGCGACGGAGAGAGGGAAGATGAAAGACGAGACAAACGCAGCCGGTGTTGTAGCTACAGAAGACGTTGTTGTCGTCGTCCGCCTTTACTTTACTTTGACTGACTGACTCGGCTTTTCGCGCCTCGGCTCTTAATGCGGGCGCAGCTAGCTTTAGCTAACGAGCTGCAGCGTGACACACACACACCGACACACACACACACACACACACACACACACACACACACACACACACACACACAGCAGACAACAACAATAGCAGAGGAAGCTAACAAACTAACACACAACAACATGTTGCAAAACAAATGTAAAAGGAACAACGGCCCAACATGATGATAAAGTGTGAACGCACAAACAACAGGAAATATTTCTGTAATGCTAGGCTAACGAGGCTAATTTTTATTTTGATGGCTAAAACATAAATATGAATTAATTAGTCTCTTCTAATGAATAACCTAAGGGGTAAAGACAATGATCCTGTTGGATTTTATTGTTATTATGTGAATGAAACCAATATGGCATCTCCTACATAACGCATATCAACTCTACGGTGTCCCACAGAGGTCAAACTACAACAAAACCAAGGAGTGGCTGATGCTTCTACCCTACAAAAACAAACTACTGTATAGCCTATAAAATTGATTCTATAGCATCAAATGGATATTATGGTACATGTGGATGCGAGCGCAGCTAGCTTTAGCTAACGAGCTGTGTTACACACACATGATGTAGTAGGCTATGAATGTCCAGATGACTATAGCAACTCATCAACTGTGTGCTAAGCCAACGTTAGCTTAACCTGCAGGAAATATCTCTGTAATGCTAAGCTAATGAGGCTAATTTTCACTTTGATGGCTAAAACAGAAATCTATCTATAATTAGTTTCCTCTAATAAGTAATTTTAAAGGATAAACACAATGATCCTGTTGGGTTTGAAAGTAACCTCAACTCTACGGTGTCCCACAGAGGTCAAACTACAAGAAAGCAAAGACTCACCGGGGAATAAATATCTCACAGTGTCTGATTTATGCTTCTACACCACATAAACAAACTATATAAGAGTAATTATATGTTTTTAATGCATATTGTGCTACAAATGGATGAAACCCTGACTTTCCCATAAGGAATTTATATGAATAGGCTACATGAAAAATATATAGCCTACAAGAAATCTGGAACAATTCAACATATTGACATATATCTCTAGCCCATGTAGGCGAATATATTGTATACATGTATAAAACCTTCTCAAAGCCTGTCAATATATTGATATTATAAACTGTGGGTTCAAAAGGCCAGTTTCCCAGAATGTAAATATCCGTCAACATTATATAGCTACAGATTTATGTGTTTGCTGTTTTAATAAACTTGTAAACATAAAATAGCCTATGTATTTGATTTAATAGCCTATATTGTCAATGTATTTGGTCAAAACATCTTATACCATATAGAAATAAATCATAATATAGGCTACATTTTCATCAATACATTTTTTGTAGGTGTTCAAAAGCAGATGATGTTTACATGTTATAATATCTCTATGTCAGATATTAAATTTCTGCATCGGGCTTGTTTGACACGTCCTCCATCTTTGTTTTTTGGTGTTGATCAACAGTTTATCTCCTGAGCTGAGTGAGTTCATGTGTGAATGAACAGAGACAGTTTCAGTTGGTTCAGTGTTGGTGGGAAAATCCCCCAGAGAAATGACTTTGATGTAAAACTACTGATTGAACCTGATGATGTCATGTTTTTCATCGTGTCTATATGAACTGTAACAAGCACCATGTTATTATATATTGACTGTGATGTAACAGTGAGTGGTCTTCTCTCTCTGTCCTCCAGGTGATGAGTGGTACCTGTGCAGACTGACTCTGAGCATGCCCAGCCAGGCCAACCTGCAGTGGGCCATGTTCCCCTCTCCCTACCTGGGCTCCGTGGGGCCCGACGCCACGCCCGGCTCCGTGGTCTACCGGCTGTCGGCACGGCAACGGGACGGCACGCAGGAACAGACGCACTTCACCCTACTGGACGGTGAGCGTTACATAGTTTTTATTTATTTGATTTATCTATTACACTGCAAAATCTCAATATCTTACCAAGAATATTTGTCTCATTTCTTGTCAAAACAAATCTCATTATAGCCTACTACTTAAAATAAGACTCATCACATTAGAAAGTAGCTTGTTTTTAGACACTTTTTACTTCTTTCAAGCAGATTTTCACTTGAAATAAGTAGAAATAAGCTGATAGTGGAGCAAGTTTTTCTTTCTTATTACAGGCACAAGTGAAAATGATCTAAAAACATTACGAGATGAGTCTTATTTTTAGGTGAAAGAGATTAGTTTTGACTAGAAATGAGACATTTTGACAAGAAATGAGACAAATATTCTTGGAAAGATTTAGAGTTTTTGCAGTATATTTCATTTTTTTTATTATTCATACTCTTCTTTCGTCTTGTTTGTACCTTTTTCAGTCCTCTGATAAGTTTCTTTTTTACTCTTAGATGTTTTTTAATTACAGAAATGTATCCATCGAGTTAGAGTCTAATCAATTAGGGATATTTGGGGCCAGAATTAGAGAGTAAAAACTTCTGATAACTTAGGGATGGGATCACAATTACTTGTTTTCACAATTAATCGTGGTATTAAACGCCACAATTAATTGATCGCAGAGATTCCTAAATACCGTCACTTTCCAAAAAAAGATTATGTATGAACCGTATCGGCAGATGTGGCGCCAAAGTAAAGATAAATGCACAGATACTGGTCCATTTACCTAACATAGAATTGGTAGGAATTTACATGCTAGAGGGTCATTTGTAATTAAAAAAAAGATTAAAATTAACTTAAACATTTGGAATTGATGACAATTACAGTAATGAGTTGAATATTTCAAACACTTCCCTTGGGGGATTAATAATTGGTCATATTTTAATAGATATATAAAATATTTTATAATTAGTAATGCCTATATTTTAACTACCGGTATATTTGATTTTACACATTAATAGTGTTGTGAAACTAATTAATGCATAATAATCCTGATAATCGTAATACCGTGATTATTTCTCTGACAATAATCGTACCAAGAAGATCTATTATTGAGACATCCCTATTGATAACTGATCAATCCACTGATATTCCTCGTGTTTATTAAAGGGATAGTTCAACATTTTGGCAAATTGGCCCATTGCCATAATCCCTATAGTCATAGCAGTAGGTTTGTTACCTTTAATTGTCGGTGCAAGCTATTTTTAGAACGGCGGAGCAGAGCCGTGAGCTGCTCAGAGCTACGCTACGGAGGCTCATTATGGGATTTCTTGGTTTCCCTCATCAATAAAACTCATCAAATACACAATCCAACAACTCCACAACGCTCTGGCGGACAAGTTGTGAGCTGCACATTCACCACGCTATGAGATAATAACACAACGTTACCACACAGAGTTGTTTTAGAGCAGGGGTGTTCATTACGTCGATCGCAAAGACATTTGGGTCGATCGCGTGATGAAGAACAAAAAAAAATTAAAAACACAGTTGTCTGGACAGCAGCATTTTTCTCACAACCGACCCATAGACTGTAAAAGAACCGACCTCAAAAGCGAGGGCAGGTCCGCCGAAGCATCATTCCGGGTGAATCAAGCTCTCCGCCCGTTGTCTTTTATGTTAATTTGTTGCCGCTCCACAGAGCACATGGCTACTTAATTATGCACGTGCTGACCATATGGTTGTGCTGAGGCATTCTGGGGGTGGAATATGAGGTGTGTTCATGTCTGCACCATTCTTGGGTCCGGTGTGATTTATCAATGGAATATTGCGCAGAGTTGTGCGTACGCACAGCTTGATCAGTGTTTCCCACTAACAGAAAAAAAAAAAAAAATTGTTTTTTTTCTCCACATGTGTGTTTACGTGCGGTGCGCCCGCACGCGAGAGAGGCGGCAGGTTGAGAGGCTGACAGCTGACAGATGAGAGATGGTGAAACTCTAGCATGATTATTAAAAAAAACACCATCTCTCATCTCTGCCGGCACATAGACAGACACAGGTTCACATACAGACAGGGGCGCACGGTAAATGCAGCTGCCGCCACCCCCCACAACCCCCCCCCCCCCGCCGCATAGTCCGACAAACTGGACGACCAAAAATTGGTAGATCATTTTGACTTGGTCACTTTAAAAGTAGCTCTCAGGCTGAAAAAGTCTGAGCACCCCTGTTTTAGAGGGAAATTCATGCAAAACCGCTGATGCACGTTGCCTTCAGGGACAGTTTTTCATCAAGCAGTCTCTGTGTTTACCTCTAAAACAATTGTGTATTTGATGAGTTTGATGAGGGAAACCAAGAAATCCCATGAGTGTAGCTCTGAGCAGCTCACGGCTCTGCTCCACCATTCTAAAAATATCTTGCACCGATAATTAAAGGTAACGAACCAATAGGGATTATGGCAATGGGCCAATTTGCCAAAATGTTTAAATATCCCTTTAACAAAACACATGTCCTTTTACTTTTGTCCGTGTTATTTTTACATGTGAATTTTCTCTGTAGCTCAGTTTTTCCCTTTGAAACAGAACCGATGTGATTTAGTTTTAAAGCCTTTAAGTCATGTAAAAACACACGTGGAGCTGCGCGGCGGCTTCAGATCCTCGTTCACCTTTCTCTTCGTATTTGCCGTAACAGAGAGAAGTTGTCAGGTAACACAAAGCCCCGACCTGCTCTTATCTGCCGCCTGTATCTGTAATTAGGTCCGCTCTGCCTGCTCCGCCGCTCCGCTCCGCCAGCCTTTCCCCGTGACAAACCTATTCTGTTCAAAGGAGCAGATTTATAAATAAAATTTGACTTGTTGAATTTCAATTACCGTCAAGTTTTCGAGAGGCAGAGAAAAATGCACATAAACGGCGTAGAGCTGCACTGTTAATCGCTCCCCGGGGCAAAGAAAGCTCCCAGATTCGGGAATAATAGGAAAGTCTCTGGAGAGTGGGAGGGTGGGCGGATGGAGCCGGTGGCTGTGGGTTTTTATTTTTTTATATTTTCTCTCCACAGGAGGGAGGAGGAGGAGGAGGAGGAGGAGGAAGGAGCAGGAGAGATATTTTAAGAGCTAATTTCTAATGCGTTCATATTAAGAGCCTCTGACTTCCCCGTGGCGTAATGTGACTACATGTGTACCATCAAATAATCCAATAATTTACATTAAAAATGTTTTTTTATATCACGCCAGCATGGAAACATAATATTCACAGTGTGTGTGTGTGTGTGTGTGTGTGTGTGAAGCCAATTAACCTGGTTTTGACTCTGTAATGTACAGTTGTACAGTGACAGCGTCAACGCTTCAGTTTGTTGTTCATTTAAAACGTTTTAAACTTTCACTGATTCAATTCAACTTTATTAGTACGACAGCGAATCACAACGAACATTAACTCAGAGCTCGTTACAGGAGGAAAGGTCACGACCTCTTGACTGTTACAGTCACAGACCAGCGGTAGTGGTAGTAGTAGAGATAGTGGTAGTAGTATTGATAGTAGTAGTGGTAATGGTAGTTATCTTAGTAGTGATAATTAAGCAATATACCACGGACTGGAGTGATATATTGCTTTTATAAAACGGTTACCAATAATGACAATATGAAAGAGGGATACGCATCAATTTCATGTAGTTTTATTCAACCAGAAATACATATTATCCAATAAAATAACCTCACTGTGAAAAACTAGTCCCACCTCTCCAGACGTTAGCTCCTAGTAGCTCTGCATCTGGTCTTTTCCTCTGTCACTGCTCAGTCCCCTCTACCATTGTTAACCCTCTGGAGGTCAAAGTTTAAACCTTAAACATGTCAATTACACTACTTTAGTCCGTTTTTTTTTTTTTTTTTTTTTTTTTAAGTATATTTTTTGGCTTTTTGCCTTTATTCGATAGTCCACAGTATAGATAGACAGGAAAGGGTGAGGCAGAGAGAGGGGGAATGACATGCAGGAAAGGTCTGCCCGACGCGGGATTCGAACCGGGGACGCCTGCGTTGAGGACTGTAGCCTCCACATGGGGCGGCCGCTCTACCCACTGCGCCACGCACCGCCCCGAGTCCGTTTTTTAACATCGTAAAAACATCAACTGTCTTTGGCAGTCCGTTGTCATGGATACATGACAACAACTTCCATTCATACCAGTCATACGTGCCTGAGGCGGAGTGATAGCCTACGCTGTGATGAGGCTTTAGAATAGTAGCCGTGGTATATGCTCAATATACCACGGCTAACAACCAATCAGATCGCCGGATTTCACCTTTACGTTTTATAATGGTAGTTATAGTAGTAGTGTTAGTGATAGTAGTAGTGATAATGGTAGTAGTTGGGATAGTAGTATTGGTAGTAGGGATAGTAGTAGTAGTAGTAGTGTTAGTGATAGTAGTAGTGATAATGGTAGTAGTAATGGTAGTGGTGATAGTAGTACAGTAGTAGTAGTTGTAGTAGTAGTTGTGAATGCAGCAGTCTGTGAGGACCAATCAGCTGAGTGACATCACAGCCTGTTGACCAATGATGTATTCATCCCTTCACATTAAAACTCAACATGTGTCAGTGACATAGACGGTATAAAGGTCTGTGAGGACTCAGTCTTTTCAAAATAAAAGCGCAGATGGAAACTAAAGGTCTCTCTCCACTAACAGCTCTGTGTGAGGGGGCGGGGCCAGATGATGATTGACAGGTGGATCAGCTGCTGCTGGTCCAGGACCCTCTGGTCAACAGCTGCTGTTCTTCTCCTCCTTTATTCCTCCTCTCCCTCCTTCTTCACCTCCTTCTGCAGCCGCCATCTTTTCTTCACCCTCCATCCATCTATCTATCCATCTAGTCATCCCCACTTTCTCTCTCTCCCTTCAGCCAAGGGGGAAGTGGGTAAAAAAAAATTAACCCACACTTTTCCTACACACACACACACACACACCCTCACCCTCCAGCCTCCACAGCTGCGTCTCTCTCTGCTTCGACCTGAACGTCCTGTCATCACAGGAAACTGATCAGGGAATCAAACTCAGTTTAAGGGCCACAGGTCCACTGCGCCACTGAGCCAAGTAACCTCATGTTACTGTCAAGTATCCATGACGACAGTAGCTACAGGTCAGGATGTCATGTGACTGAGAACAGCAGGTCCAAATGCCAGAGATGGGGACTCGAGTCACTGTGACTTGGACTCGAGTCGACTCAAGTCGCTATTTTGATGCGACTTGACTTGACTTGACAAAAAATAAAAGACTTGCGACTTGACTCGGACTTGAAGGTTAAAGACGCGGGACTTGACTTGACTTGAAACACGATGACTTGAATGACTTGAATGACTTGAATGACCAGCCGCCACCGCTGAATTTTTCCCCGGCACGGCACCAGATCAGTCGGTGTTTTTTTTTTTTTTCCCCCGGACTTTTTATGCACTTATTTTGAAAGGAGCGCTGGAGAGAGAGAGGGAGGGGGAGAGAGTGAGAGGGGGGTTTGGTACGGAGGGGCCTCCAGGGTCGCTGCAGCGGGCGTGCTACATGGATCTATTATAATATAATACATTCATGGAGTGCTATCACGCTCGCAGCTCAGTGTTTTTAAACGGAGATTTCATCCGGAGTTTCAGTGACGGTGAGCGGCCTGACGCTGCTTCATTAACGCTGCGTCGCCGCCGCTGTTCAGAGTCGGGACAAACGCACAGTAACCAATAGACATATGGTAACAGTCACCTGTTACCAGCGTTACCATAGCGAGAAGCTAACGTGTCCTTTTTAAAAAAATAAAAAATCTCCTCTCCTTCAGCCTCACGTTCTCACTGCTGCAGAATCTGCAGTGACTACACAGCTGTTTGCCTGTCAGTTAACATCCAGGAATGTTTCAATGTTACACACTCTTTGACTTTTGAATATAAAATATCAAATTAATATCTAACTACTTGGTATGATTGCAGGCTGAGAATGGTGTTGTCATGATAGAATATAGCTAATAGATTTTCTATTCTATTCTATTGATGTAGTAGGAGTTAACCTTTTGTGATCAGATCAGGTATGAAGAGGCTCATTAATGCATTATAAGACATGATAAGACATAAGACATAATAGATGTTCTATTCTATTCTATTCTAATATATTGTCTTCACTTTATTTAGATTAGATTCTGCGGGTGAAATTGCAATAATAAGGTGACTTGACTTGGACTTGACTTGACCTATGCACGACTTGACTTGGACTTGACTTGACATAACCTGTGACTTGACTTGACTTGACTTGCCCAAAGAAAAATGACTTGAGACTTACTTGAGACTTGCACATGTGTGACTTGGTCCCATTTCTGCCAAATGCATTGATATACAAATAGATGCCGCCTTTGACGCTGCTGTCCATTGAAACGATAGGTCAACGTGGCGGCCATCTTGGTCAGGGGTAAGCCGTGTCTACTTCCTGCACTAGTCAACAGAGGCAGACGTCTATCAACCATTAAAATCGCCATAACTCACTGAACATTCAACTGATTTTCAAGCCGTTTGGTTTATTATAAATGTCAGACACATATTTATGGTATACTACAACAAAAGATTTTTTTCTTTTTTTTTTTTTGAAAAATTTTATAATTTTTTAAAATGTATTAAACATAGGATACACTTACATACTCAGACACACACACACACACATGTATAAATACGCTAAAATGTGTTCTACAAGGGTCTGACTGCTGGTCAGACGTTTATGTCTATGGTCAGTAACTCTGTACCAAGATGGCGGCCATGTTGACGTACGTACGCTGAGAAGCAGAAGGCGGCATCTAGTCAGTATATATATCTATTTTCTGTACTTCCCTTTCGTCTTTGTCTGTGCTTCTTCCTCTTTACTTTTTCTGAACTTCTTCCGTACTTCATCTTCTTCTTCTTCTATGCTTCTTTTCGTTCCTCCTCTATACTTCCTCTTGTTCCTCTTCTTGTGCTGTTTTACCTCTTCTTGTACCTCTACCTTCTTCTGAATTTCTTCTGTACTTCTCTTTTTTTCCCTCTACGCTTTTTTTGTTCTGTTCTACCCTCTTTATCTTCTCTATTTGTTCTGTACTTCACATTTCCCACTTGTGTGCTTCTTTTTGTTCTTCCTCTTCTGCACTTCAACCCCTCTTCATCTTCTTTTCCTTCTTCTTCTTCTCCTTCTTACACCCATGTTTTCCGTCTTTAGTTTGCCGAGATTAACGTCTCTACCTGCTCGGCATCATGGGAAACCAGTGATGTAATACTCACCTTTAGACCAATCACAGATGTTGATGTCATCAGTGGAGCAGAAACCGGTTTGGACCGGTTCAGCCCCGGTGAGTAAAACGAGGTGAAACTGGGTTAAACATTTATTCTCTCTCTCTCTCTCTCCAGGCGGGGACGAGTGCTTCGAGGTGGACCGGCGTTCGGGCGAGGTCCGGACCACGGGCCGACCTTTGACCCCCAGTCAGGAGTACCGGCTGCGTGTCCAGGCCGTGGACGGACGAGGACGGAAAGGCCCGCCGACCACCGTCGCCATCTTGGCCGGTTACCGACCGCCGCAGTTCACCAACGCCACCTACAGCCTGAACGTCCCCGAGAACACACCGGTCGGCCAACCGTGAGTCACCACGCCGCCTCTGACCTTTTCACACTGGACGCTTAATTTTACAGAGGAGCATTGAACGTCTCACAAGGAGAAGTCAGAGCAGGAAAAAGGAGAAACTTCTAGAATGATATTTCAAAATAAAACACCTCCTTCAAAATAAAACAACTCCCAACAGATGATACGACTCACAGCTGATCGATAAATAACAAACCAATATGTGTTTGGATGATAACTCGATTGATAAGAAAGGAGCTGCTACAGGAGTACAGCTGCTTTGATGATTGACAGCCGATCAAATCTATAGAGCAAAATCAATCAGGTTCTATTGATCGTGGGATGTATTGATAATTAGTGTGGTTGTAAAGGTTTCATTGTTTGATTTTAAGTGAATCCTTAAAGGGGAGGTAAATACAGAGACTGCTTGATGAAAAACTGTCCCTGAAGGCAACGCGCATCAGTGGTTTTGCATGAATTTCCCTCTAAAACAACTCTGTCTGGTAACGTTGTGTTATTATCTCATAGCGTGGTGAATGTGCAGCTCACAACTTGTCCACCAGAGCGTTGTGGAGTTGTTGGATTGTGTATTTGATGAGTTTGATGAGGGAAACCAAGAAATCCCATAATGAGCCTCCGTAGCGTAGCTCTGAGCAGCTCACGGCTCTGCTCCGCCGTTCTAAAAATAGCTTGCACCGACAATTAAAGGTAACGAACCTACTGCTATGACTATAGGGGTTATGGCAATGGGCCAGTTTGCCAAAATGTTGAACTATCTCTTTAAGTTAAAAAAAAGAAGTAAAAAACCTTTAAATACTTCAGGGAATATTTAAGGAAATCTTAATCTGGACGAAGACGTTAACGGCCTCTGGTGCTGACACGGCTCCGTGTGTGTGTGTATGTGTGGTGTTATGTCTGGTATTGTTAGTGTCACTATTAGGCGTGTGTGTGTGTGTGTGTGTGTGTGTGTGTGTGTGTGTGTGTCTTTGTCCTCCATATTTACAGAAACATCATTTACATTCCACTGCCTCAGAAACTGAGTGTGGAAATGGCATCTGCTTAGTGTGTGTGTGTGTGTGTGTGTGTGTGTGTGTGTGTGTGTGTGTGTGTGTGTGTGTGTGTGTGTGTGTCCACGGCCAGCTCCTTGCTCTGTGTGTCATGTGATGCATGAAAAGATGAACCCTGTAGAGCGAGACAAAAGGAGAAGGAGAAGGAGGGGAGAGGAGGAGGAGGAGGAGGAGGGGGGAGGATGATAGAAGGAGAGATGGAGAGGAGAGAGAGGGAGAAGAGGAGAAAAGGATGGAGGGATGAGGAGGTGAAGAAGGAGAAGAAGAGCAGGGGGGATGGATGAAGAGGACCCAGATGTATGAGTGTGGCCTGAGGCTGAGAATTTGAAAGTGTGGCAAATTCAAATATTTATTAAAAGCGAGGTCTGGATAAACATGAAGGAGTGTGTGTGTGTGTGTGTGTGTGTGTGTGTGTGTGTGTGTGTGTGTGTGTGTGTGTGTGTGTGTGTGTGTGTGTGTGTGTGAATCCCTCAGGGCTGCTGGCGCAAAGCACATTGTATTAATATCCAAGTATCCATGCCGCCCTGCGAGCAGAGTGTGTGTGTGTGCTTCCATTATTATGTCCCTTTATGTGTTTTGCGGTCGGTGGCCATTTCTCCCATGACGTCTGTGGACCTTGAACGCACCACCGGACTCGAGGACCAGCAGATAGATAGATAGCCTACAGCGTTAAGACCAGTCTCCTTCGTCTGTTCGTTATCTCTTCTCTCTCTCTCCGTCCGTCCGCTCATCAATCTGCCCCTCGGTGTTTCTCTTCTCTGATCTTAATTATGACGAGGAGGAAACTCTGGCTTTTTTTTTTTTTTTGGGTGAAAATCTGCTAAAACGTCTGAGTCGGCGATTAATTTTCCAGAGAAGTGCTGACAGGACAGAGTTTTATATAGACGAGGAGTCCTGTCAGCGTCGGCCGCTCAATTAGACGCTGGTTAGATGAAGACGGAGCGACGGCATCGTCCTCCATCAGCAGGACAAACCGAGACAGATTAACATCAGAGGAGGAAGTTTTAAACAACCATGTGTCCACTAGGGGGCGTCAACAAACTCCATCCAGTTGATCTGTAGTAGTAATAATAATAATAGTAATACATTTTATTTACAGGCACCTTCCAAAACAGTCAAGGTCAGAGTTAAAAACAATATTAGAATAAATCAATTAATAATAATATCACATATACCCTAAATTCTCAAACAGACGCTGGTCTCCTCTACTGGGACGAGTCTGGCTAAAGGTCTGAGCAAATAAGAGACGATCTCTCAATCTTTTGAGACTGTTCTGTTTTCTACGAGACAGAGTTGTTTTAGAGGTAAATACAGAGACTGCTTGATGAAAAACTGTCCCTGAAGGCAACGTGCATCAGCTGTTTTTGCATGAATTTCCCTCTAAAACAACTCTGTGTGGTAACGTTGTGTTATTATCTCATAGCGTGGTGAATGTGCAGGTCACAACTTGTCCACCAGAGCGTTGTGGAGTTGTTGGATTGTGTATTTGATGAGTTTGATGAGGGAAACCAAGAAATCCCATAATGAGCCTCCGTAGCGTAGCTCTGAGCAGCTCACGGCTCTGCTCCGCCGTTCTAAAAACAGCTTGCACCGACAATTAAAGGTAATGAACCTACTGCTATGACTATAGGGATTATGGGAATGGGCCAATTTGCCAAAATGTTGAACTATCCCTTTAAACAAACTTCCTTGTAAAACATGATCATCCTGCTGTTATTGGCATTTATTTAAACCAATAACAGCTGCTGTGGGCAGAGCTTAGCCTCAGATGTAGCAATGTGATTTGCTTCTGCAGAACACAGTGTCAGATTGTGTTGTTATGTTGATCGATGTTTTTAGAAACGTTAGCGTTAAAGGGATAGTTCACCCAAAATTCAAATTGCACTCATTATCTCCTCCCCCTCATGTGGACTAAGGGCTGGGAGAAGTTTCAGAGTCCTCCGTGGCTTCTCTGAGTTACAGGGGGTCTCGGCGTAGCAGTGCATGTCCATATAACGGTTGCAAATGGATACCAACTGTCTTCGTAACAAAAAGACACACCAGAAAACATCCAAATACCTCCATGCTGCTCGTATGTAATGTCCGTCTTGTATTGAAGCCCCGAAATGCGAAATTGTCCCGAAAAAAATTAAATAAGTCTATATTTCAAGTTTGTTTTGTAGCGGAAGCTTCTCGAAGCTCCTCTTCCTGGTTCGTCCAAATTTGGACGATGAAAAATTTGGACGATGAAAAAAAGACTTATTTAATTTTTTTCGGGACAATTTCGCATTTCGGGGCTTCAATACAAGAGGGACATTACAGACGAGCAGCATGGAGGTATCTGGATGTTTTTTGGTGAGTCTTTTTGTTATGAAGACAGTTGGTATCCATTTGCAACCGTTATATGGACATGCACTGCTACGCCGAGACCCCCTGTAACTCAGAGAAGCCACGGAGGACTCTGAAACTTCTCCCAGCCCTTAGTCCACATGAGGGGGAGGAGATAATGAGTGCAATTTGAATTTTGGGTGAACTATCCCTTTAACAATCTCTCTCTCTGTGTGTGTTCAGTGTGTCGGTGGTGGAGGCCGTGTCGTTCCAGAGGAAGAGTCTGTCCTTCGTGCTGCTGCTGAATCCTGGGAACGTGTTCAGCATCAACCAGGAGAGCGGCGCCCTCAGCCTGACCCGGACCGTCGACTACGAGAGCGGACACAACCTCCACACGCTGCAGGTCCGGGCCTCCGAGCCCGACACCGGGCTGAGCAGCGTGGCCGAGGTGAGCTCACACTACTACAACACACACTAACACACACACACACACAACACAACTACACACACTAACACACTGTCACTTAGATCCATAACACACATGACCATGATACGATATGAATACGATACTAATACGATACGAATATGATACGATACGAATATAATAAGATACGGATACGATACAATACGCTAAGATACAATGGGCTTTATGCACAGCTCTACTACTTCCTGAAATAAGCCAGCTCCTTTATTTCCTGTCTTACATCATTGGACCAACTGATTGACCCAGGTGTGTCTGACCTCACAACAGCGGGGGGTAGCGTACGTTCTCCTGTTTACATTAGCCTACATGGCCTACTGTATAAACACGACTACACGTTCACATAGCCTAGTTTTCTCTTACGTTTACGTTCTTTGCTACAACTCACCATAATATAGCATCGCAATAATAATGTCAGTCATCTGGGGGTGATGCTCCGTCTGTCATCTCGGGTCCTGTCTACTCTGTCATCTCGTTTTGCTGCTGAAACTGCAGAAAACTCCGTTTCACAAACATAATATGTTTGTAATGGAGGCAGGTTTTCCGTGCTTTTGTGGCGATCTCAGGATATTCTGCTTAAATCCAGAACGCAGGGAGAGAAGTTTTCTGTGAAGTGATGAAGCGGCAGAGAGCCGGTCCCGCACACACATTGCGGAGCTTGGAGCATGTGAATCACCTGTTGCAATGAACCCGTCATTTAAACAGGACTCGTGCTTTTTCTTTTAGAACAGCTTTCTTCTTGTTGGAAAGCGTCGGGTCTTCTGTCGTCTCATTATTGAGTTTTTCCCGGCCCGGCGACGTGTGTTTTTCACTCTTTTCCGTTTGTGCCTGCCTGTCAATTGCCTGTCATTTGCCTGTCATTTGCCTGTCAATTGCGCAGCACTGGGAAGATGCACAAACGGAAGTGGCAACATTTTCAAAATAAAATGACCGGAAGTGTGAAATAGACGAAACAAACGATTTTTTATTTTTTTTTCATTTTCATTTCATCTTTCTGCGGCCCGGTACCAAATGATCCACGGACCGGTACCGGTCCGCGGCCCGGTGGTTGGGGACCACTGCTATACAATACAATAAGATATGACACAATACAATACAATAAGATACGAAGAAAAGCAAATCTATCAATAAGATACGATATGTATACAATATGATATGATACAATACGATAAGATACAATACGGATACGATACGATACAATGCGATAAGACACGATACAGATTTGATACGATACGACACAATATGTTATGATATGGATACGATACGATAAAATACGGATACGATTAGATAAGATAAGATACGGATACAATACGAGGACAGGACAGAAGACGAGTTGACATTACGGCAGAGTTTCACTATAACATTTATCTCTGTGACTGGTGTTCCCTGTTGTTGATCCTTCAGGGCCACCGTAGTGGGTTATATTATGATGATGGAACAATCTAAAGCTTATTCGAAGTTTCTTTACATTATTGATTACATTGCTTTTATAATATTAAAATATAAACAACTTATGTATGCATATTATATTACAGTAACAGTAAGCAGACATACAGCTTGTTGCTCGTTAACCCTTCGTTGTGAAGCCTCTCCTCCTCGTTAGCGCCGTCTCTCCAGCTGCAGCTGCTGCTCGCCGCCGTCTGTGTGTGTGTGTCTGTTGTTGACCCTCTGATGAAAAACTCATTCGTTCCAAAACGAACGAGGTGAAACGCAGCAGCAGCCTCCGAATCTCTCTCTCTCTCTCTCTCGCTGTGATGCAACTGTTTCGTTTACTGTATAATCTGTTTATGTGTGTGTGTGTGTGTATATATGTGTGTGTTTGTGCTCATTATGTATGCGTGATGCGTGAGGAGAAGGAAGGAAATGCACGGCGGCGGCTTTGGGTCTAATGATGAAACTACAGCGCTCAGATAACCTCAGTGATCGGTGTGAGATCAGCAGTTTAGGCTCAGTTTGTTACAGTTTTTCTCGATTGCTAAGACACATTTTTCGAAAGCTTCTCTCATTTTCTCTAAACTGTGAACACAAACCCCAATTTTCAAGCTACATTCACAAAACCTCAGACTCTTCTTGCAAAACCAAGCAAACTTTCACCTCAAAACAGTTCAATCTGTGCTCAAAACTGAACTATGTTGTCAAATCAAAATTAAAAACACTACTGAGCTTCACTAAACACTACATAGACAAATAGAAAACACAACGCTCAGGACATGAAGCTGCAGAAATAAATGTTTATTGTTCACTGTAGCTAAATGCATGTTGCAAAACAAAAAAACCTGTGCATTTACACTGTAGCACTTCTCTCCTTCCCTTTCTTTCACCCTCCTCCTTCCCTCTCCACATCCATTTCATCCCCTTTTCCTTCCTTCTTCTTTTTTCTTCCCAGTTCATCCCTCCCTCCCTCCCTCATCCTTTCTTCCTTCACTCTGTCGCCTCTCATCTTCTCCTCTTGCAAAACAAAAAACCTGTGCATTTACAGTAGCACTTGTACATAGTAGTAAAAAAAAAAAAAGAAGTACAAAAACCAGAAATCCTGTGCATTTTACACGTAGCACTTGTACAGTACAAAGACAAACAGAAATCTTGAGCGTTTAGCACTTGTATACAGTAAACCTCGTAAGTACAAAAATATAGAAATGAGAAGTGCATAACTCAGCCACAGCATCATTTCTCTGCACTGGACCAGACCACAGGACTTCATCCTGAACTGGCTTATTACAGTAGTATATGTTCCCTCACATCATTGGACACAAGTGTAATACATTTTGAGTTGTTGTGTTCAACCGGTGACACCTGTGCTTTACAGTTTTTCTCAATTGTTAAAACCCTAACCCTGTAGTGTTGTCTGAACCAAATTCTCAGTTGTCTGAACCCACTGATTGAACCAGTCGCTCTTTTGGCAAAACCATCAGCACTCTTCACCTGTTTAGACACAACTTACCAACACATTTTCATTGTGATGCACCTGTGTTGCATAATGCTGAGCACAGGTGGCAAAAGTCAAACACAAGTAAAGCACAAGTTTCACCGGTTGAACACAACAACTCAAAATGGATAACACTTGTGTCCAATGATGTGAGGGAACATATATAACACATATGAGCCAGTTCAGGATGAAGTCCTGTGGCCTGATCCAGTACAGATCAGAGAAAATACAGTATGCTGCGGCTGAGTAATGCACTTCTCATTTGTATATTTTTGTACTTTATTTTTACCTATATGCCTACTGCAGACAAGTGCTAAATGCACAAGATTACTCTTTGTTTTTGTACTGTACAAGTGCTATGTGTAAAATGCACAGGATTTCTGTTTTTTGTACTTTTTTTCTTTTACAGTACTATGTACAAGTGCTAAATGCACAGATTTTTTGTTTTGCAAGACTAGAAGATGAGAGACGACAGAGTGAAGGAATAAAGGATGAGGGAGGGAGGGAGGGAGGGATGAACTGGGAAGAAAAAAGAAGAAGGAAGGAAAAGGGGATGAAATGGATGTGGGGAGGGAGGGAGGAGGGTGAAAGAAAGGGAAGGAGAGAAGTGCTACAGTGTAAATGCACAGGTTTTTTTGTTTTGCAACATGCATTTAGCTACAGTGAACAATAAACATTTATTTCTACAGCTTCATGTCCTGAGCGTTGTGTTTTCTATTTGTCTATGTAGTGTTTAGTGGCTGCTCAGTAGTGTTTTTAATTTTGATTTGACAACAAAGTTCAGTTTTGGGCACAGATTGAACTGTTTTGAGGTGAAAGTTTGGTTTTGCAAGAAGAGTCTGAGGTTTTGTGAATGTAGCTTGAAAATTGGGGTTTGTGTTCACAGTTTAGAGAAAATGAGAGAAGCTTTCGAGAAATGTGTCTTAGCAATCGAGAAAAACTGTAATCCTGAACTGGTTTATATGTGTTCCCTCACATCATTGGACACAAGTGTGATCAATTTTGAGTTGTGTTCAACCGGTGACACCTGTGCTTTAGTTGTGTTTGACTTTTGCCACCTGTGCTCAGCATTATGCAACACAGGTGCATCACAATGAAAATGTGTTAACAAGTTGTGTCTAAACAGGTGAAAAGTGCTGATGGTTTTGCCAAAAGAGACTGGTTCAATCAGTGGATTCAGGCAACAGGGTTTAGTGTTTTAGCAATTGAGAAAAACTGTAACACACACACACACACACACACACACACTAGGACACACACACACACACACACACACACACACACACACACACACACACACACACAGACACACACACACCTAGAGGAATCCATTATCACCTGCTCTCGGTGTCCAGATGGTTGAGACACACTCAGAGTCGTTGTTAAACTCCCCCGAAGGTCTGAGCTGCTCTATAAGCTCGGCTGGTTCATTCACTCGAAAGGCTGCGTGTGTGTGTGTGTCTGTGTGTGTGTGTGTGTCTCTGTGTGTGTGTGTGTGTGTGTCCTAGTGTGTGTGTGTGTGTGTGTAGTAGAAAGCCTCCTCAGCACATGTAACTGTAGCTGCTGCAGTTTCTGTTGCCTTCAGCTTTTAGAGACATTTTCAGAGCGTCAGCAGCACCAACTTCTCTCCCTTCTTTCTCCTCCTCCTTTTCCTCTTCCTCCTTCCTTCTCCTCTTCATTTTCTTCCTCTCCATCCTTCTTTCTCCTCCTCTTCTTCCTTCTCTCTCTCCTTCCTCCTCCTCCTATTCCTTCTCTCCCTCTTTCTTCCTCCTCCTCTTCTTCTTCCGCCTTCCTACTCCTCCTCTTCCTCCTTTCTTTCTCCTCCTCTTCTTCTTCCTTCTCTCCCTCCTCCTTCCTCCACCTCCTCTTCTTCCTCCTCTTCCTCCCCCTCCTAATCCTCTTCTTCTTCCTCCTCCTCCCTCCTCCTCCTCTTCCTCCTCCTCCTCTTCTCTTCCTCCCCCTCCTCCTCTTCCTCCTCCCCCTCCTCCTCCTCCTCCTCTTCCTCCTCCTCCCCCTCCTCCTCCTCCTCCTCCTCACCTTCTCCTCCTCCTCCTTCTCCTCCTCCTCTCTCTTCTTCCTCTCTCCTCCTCCTCCTCCTTCCCCCCTTCTTTTTTCCTACTCCTTCTTCCTCTCCTCCTCCTCTTCCTCCTCCTCCTATTACTCCTCTTTTTCCCTCTTCTTCCTCCCTTCTTTCTATTCCTCCTCCTCCTCCTCTTCCTCCTCCTCCTACTACTACTCCTCTTTTTCCCTCTTCTTCCTCCCTTCTTTCTATTCCTCCTCCTCCTCCTCTTCCTCCCCCTCCTCATCCTCTTCTTCCTTCTCTCTCTCCTTCCTCCTCCTCCTATTCCTTCTCTCCCTCTTTCTTTTTCCTCCTCTTCTTCTTCCGCCTTCCTACTCCTCTTCCTCCTCCTCCTCTTCTTCCACTCCCTCCATTTTTCTCCTCCTTCCTCCTCCTCTGATTTAACAGACAACCCTTAAACCTGAGTTCAGATTTCCTACGCTGTCGTGAACCTTGAACACACCACCACCACCTGTGGACTGATGACAGACTGAATATTTAAAGGGATAGTTCACCCAAAATTGAAATTTCATTATCATTATCTACTCACCCTCATGTCGACTAAGGGCTGAGTAGATAATGAGTGGAATTTGAATTTAGGGTGAACTATCCCTTTAATCTAATGTCTATTTATGGAAGAAAAAAACTGTTAATGACCGTCGACTCATTTACATGTGAGGTGACAGACGGGTGTGTGACTGTCAGCGAGAGGAACCAGACGAGGAGGAGGAGGAGAAATATGGAGGGAGAGAAGGAAAAGGAGGAGGGAGGAAGAAGAGGAGGAGAAAGAAGGAGGGAGAGGGAGAAGAGGCAGAGGAGGAGAAGGAAGGAGGAGGGAGAGGAGAAAGGAGAAGAAGTGGAGGAGGAAGGAGAGGAGGAGGAGAAATATGGAGGGAGAGAAGGAAGAGGAGGAGGGGTAGAAGGAGAAGAGGAGGAGGAGGAGGAGGGAGGAAAAGGAGGAGGGACGAGAGGCAGAGGAGGAAAAAGAAGGAGGAGGGAGAGGAGAAAGGAGAAGAAGTGGAGGAAGAAGAGGAGGAGGAGAAAGAAAGAGGGAGA
>NC_140922.1:33627762-33642762 GCF_045865225.1 Trachurus japonicus | reverse complement strand
ATCACCTCCTTACTACTCCCTCATCTTTCCCTCCTCCTCCTCATAAGAAGATAAATAATAAGAAGAATAGGATATAATTAATACTCCTCCTCCTCCTCCTCCTCTCTTCTCCTCACAAACCTCTCATATCATCCTCCTACTATCATCCTAGACTCCTCCTCCCCTCCGCCTCCTCTTAATAGTATTACAAGCATCAGCCTACTCCCATCCTAATTCACTCTATCCTACTCCCCTCACTCCTCTTCCCTCCTCACTCCTCTCTTCACCTACCTCCCCTCCTCTCTTCTCCTCTCCTCCTCCTTCTCCTCCTCCTCATATATGAAATAAGAATACGAATAGAATCCTCGTCCTCCTCCTCTAAAAGATAATGAACTCAATCACATCAGCATACCTCTCCTCTAGTAATAATCCATCTCTCCCTTATAATACACCTCATCCTCCTCCTCCTCTCTTCATCCCTCCTCCTCCTGCCTCCTACGTCTCTTCCCTCCTCCTCCTCTCTCACTCCCCCTCCTTCCTCCTAAGAATATGAAATAAAAAATAATAATAATAAAAATAATAATAATACTACCTTTTTCTACTTTATCATCATAACTACCCCTCCTTTTTTTTATTTTAAGCCTGCTTTACTAATTTTACTCTCTTCCGCTTTTCAGCATTCTTTCCGCTTCACTCCTACGTCATAAACTCCTCTCGTTCCTCCTCATCCTCACTCTTCCTGCTCCTCCTCCTCCGCACCATCCCTCATCCTCCTTTCTCCTCTCCTCCTCCTCCTTCACTCATACTCCTCTAATCTACTCTCCTAATACAGCCTCCTCCTAATAATACTCAATACTCCGCCTCCTCTCTTTTCCTCCTCTCCTCCTCTCTCCTCCCTCATTATAATCTCATACTACGCAAAATACTCATATAACCCTCACTCAGAATAATAGAGAAACATATCCTAATAAGATATTATAATATAATAAATATAATAATCCTCCTCCACCTCTCTCCTACTCCTCCTTCCTCTCCTCCCTACATCGAATACGAAGAAGAAGAAGAAGATAGCTTCATACTCCTATACTCTCCTATCACTTCCCTCCTCCTCCTCTCCTCTCCTCCTCTTCCTCATCTTCCTCCTCCTCTCCTCTCTTCTCCTCTCCTCATCTTCCTCCACCTCCTCCTAATCTACTACTACCTACTATAAATAGCCTCGTCCTCTCCTCATACTCCTTCTCCTTCCTCTACTATACTCATCATCCTATACGACTCCACCTCCTCCTCATCCTTAAAAGCCTCCTCACTTCCTCCCTCTCCTCCTCCTACTCCTCTCTCCTCCCTCCTCCTCCTCCTCACCTCCTCGCTCATTCCTCTCTGTCCTCCTCCTACTCTTCGTTCAACCTCCTCCAACCTCTATCCTCCTCGCTCCCCCTACCTCTCTCCTCCAAACAACCATCCATCAGCCTCTCCTCCTCCCGACTCATCCTCCTCCTCCTCTAACCTAAAGAATAATATATACTCCTCCTCCATCTAGAATATACTATACTCCTCTCCTCCTCCTCCTCACTCGATAAATCATAATACTCCTCCTCCTCCTCCCTACAGAATCGATCCTCCTCCTAAGAAAAGATTAAGAATTAGAAATGAATAAGAATACCTCTCCCCCTCCTCCTCATCCTATAATAAGAATAATATTAATCCTCACTAAGAAGAACCTCCTCCATACTCCTCCTCCTCCTCCCTCCTCCTCCTCCTCTTCCTAGACTCCCTCCTCTCACCCTAAGCCAATTCCTTCTCTCCTAATCTACATAATCCTCTCCTCTCTCTCCTCTCCTCCTCCTCCCCCTCCTAAAAATCCTACCCTCCACTCCTCCTCCCGATAAGAGAATAATTAATAATACTCCTCCTACCTATCGCTCCTCTCCTCCTCCTCCTCTCTCCCCGCCAAGAATCCTCTCTCCTCCTCCTCTCCTCCTCTCAACTCTAGCTCAAATAATACATCATAATATCCTCAATACCTCGATCCTACTCCTCCTCATCCAGCCTCCTATATCCTCCGCCGCTTCCTGTTCCGCCTCCCCTCCTCCTCCTCCTCTCCTTGTCCCCTCCTCTGCAATAATATAATAATAATAATAAATAATAATAATATAGAAAGAAAATAATAAATAATAACTCCTCCTCCTCCTCTTCCTCCCTAGATAATATAAGTAATTTCTCACAAAAATACATAATACTAATCTGTCTCTCCTCCTCCTCCTACTCCCTCGCCTCCTCCTCTCTCAATCCTATACGCCCCATCCTCCTCTCCCTATCATCTCCCTCCTAATCATATATAATCTTAATCCTAAGATTAATAGTATATAATAAGAATAATCATGGGGTATAAGACGAAGATTAATGTGAATTAATAAAAGAATCTTCCTCCTCCTCTCCTCTCCTCCTAAGAGTACTAAGAAATAATAATAATATTCAAGAAGAGGGAGAAGAATTTCCTACCTCCTCCTCCTCCCCTCCTCTTCCCCCCTAATAAGATCCCATTAATAAGAATAGCTCTCTAAGCATCCTCCTCAGACTCCCCCTCCTCCTCTCCAATAATAATCCTCTCCTCTCCTCCTCCTCTCCTCCGCCTCTTCGCCCCCCCTCCTCCTCCTCCTAATAATCTACTCCTCCTCCTCCTCCTATTTTACCTCCTCCCTACTCATCCTCATAATCATCCCTTGCCTTTCACTTTCCCCTCCTCCTCATAAAGACATAGCTAAGGAAAGAAATCATAATATAATATCCTCCTCCTCCTCATCCTCCTCTCACTCACTCCTCTCCTCCCCTCCTCAATCCTCCTCCTCTAAGACGAATAAGAAAGAGTATTTAAGAATACTAAGAAATACTCCTCCTCCTCTTCTCTCCTCCTAAAAGAGAAGCTCCTTCCTTCTCCTCTCCTCTCCTCGTATGCATAATAAGACTCCTAATATAAATAATCCTCTCTCCCCCCCCCCTCCCCCCACTCCCTCTCCTCCTCCTCCCATACATACTACTCAGCCTAATATCCTCCTCACATCGCATCCTCCTCTACCTTCATTCTACGCTTCCGCTCCTCTACTCCCATCCTATCTAATAATATCCTTAGAATAATAAGCAAAAATATATAATAATCATAATCCCTCCTAATACTCTCCTCTCTCCATCCTCCTACTCTCCTCGCTCCTCCTACTCACTCGTCCCTCCTCCTCCTCATCCTCCTCCTCCTCCACATCCTCTACTCTCCTCCTCTTCCTCCCTCTCTCTTCCTCTTCCCCTCATCCTCTCCTCTCCCTCGAATCCTCTCCTCCTCCTCCTCCTCCTCTCTCCTCCTCCCCGCCCCCCCCTCAAAAAAATATCCCTCCTCCTCCTTCCCCTCCTCCTCCTCTCCTCTCCTCCACTCCTCCTCTCTCCTCTCCTCCTCCTCCTCCCCCTCCTCCTCTAGATCTCCTCCTCTCTCCCTCCCCCTCTCCTCCTCCTCCTCCCCCTCCTCCTCCTCCCCTCTCCTCTCCTCTCCTCTCCTCTCCTCCTCCTCCTCCTCTCTCTCCCTCCTCCTCCTCCTCCTCCTCCTCCTCCTCCTCAGTTCTGGCCCGTGACTGTGACTCAGGAGTGAACTCTGACCTCTCCTACTTCGTCCACGGCGGCGGCGGAGACTTCGTCGTCACGGCGACGGGCGTGGTCAGCCCGGCCCGTCGCCTCGACTACGAGCGGCCCAATCACATCTACGAGTTCGTGGTGGTTGCCGTGGACAACGGCGCGCCGCCTCGCACCGGCACCGCCTCGGTCCGAGTCCGAGTCTCCAACACCAACGACGAGGAGCCGGTGTTCTCCCAGAGCCTGTACGAGGTTTTCTCCTTTTTCTCCTCCTCCTCCTTCTCCTCCTTCTCCTCTTCCTCCTCTTCTCTTCCTCCTCCTCTTCTTTTCTTCCTCCTCTCCCTCCTTCTTACTCCTCCTCTACCTCTTCCTCCTCCTCTTCTTCCTCCTCTCCTTCCTCTCCCTCCTTCTTTATCCTCCTCCTCCTCTGTCACCTCCTCTTCCTCTTCTTCCTCCTCCTCCTCTTTCTCCCCCCTCCTCCTCCTCTTCTCTTCCTCCTCTTTCTCCCCCCTCTTTCTCCTCCTCCTCCTCCTCTTCTCTTCTCTTCATCTTCCTCTCCCTCCGTCTTTCTCCTCCTCCTCCTCTTCTTCCTCCTCCTCCTCTTCTTCCTCCTCTTCTTCCTCCTCCTCCTTCTCTTCTCTTCCTCTCCCTCCTCCTCCTCCTCTTCTTCCTCCTCCTCCTTTCTCCCTCCTCCTTCTCTTCTCTCCCTCCTCCTCTTCCTCCTCCTCCTCTTCTCTTCCTCCTCTCCCTCATCCTCCTCTTCCTTCTCCTCCTCCTCTTCTCTTCCTCCTCTCCCTCCTCCTCCTCTCCCCTCTCCTCCTCCTCTTCTCTTCCTCTCCCTCCTCCTCCTCTTTCTCCCTCCTTCTCTTCTCCCTCCTCCTCTTTCTCCCCCTCCTCCTCCTCTGTCACCTCCTCTTCCTCTTCTTCCTCCTCCTCCTCTTTCTCCCCCCTCCTCCTCCTCTTCTCTTCCTCCTCTTTCTCCCCCCTCTTTCTCCTCCTCCTCCTCCTCTTCTCTTCCTCCTCTTTCTCCCCCCTCTTTCTCCCCCCTCCTCCTCCTCTTCTCTTCCTCCTCTTTCTCCCCCCTCTTTCTCCTCCTCCTCCTCCTCCTCTTCTCTTCATCTTCCTCTCCCTCCGTCTTTCTCCTCCTCCTCCTCTTCTTCCTCCTCCTCCTCTTCTTCCTCCTCTTCTTCCTCCTCCTCCTTCTCTTCTCTTCCTCTCCCTCCTCCTCCTCTTTCTCCCTCCTTCTTTCTCCTCCTCCTCTCCCTCCTCCTCCTCCTCTTTTTCCTCCTCCTCCTTTCTCCCTCCTCCTTCTCTTCTCTCCCTCCTCCTCTTCCTCCTCCTCCTCTTCTCTTCCTCCTCTCCCTCATCCTCCTCTTCCTTCTCCTCCTCCTCTTCTCTTCCTCCTCTCCCTCCTCCTCCTCTCCCCTCTCCTCCTCCTCTTCTCTTCCTCTCCCTCCTCCTCCTCTTTCTCCCTCCTTCTCTTCTCCCTCCTCCTCTTTCTCCCCCCTCCTCCTCCTCTGTCTCCTCTTCTTCTCTTCTTCCTCCATCTGTTTTCTCTCTGTCTCCTCCTCCTCTTTCTCCCCCTCCTCCACCTCTTCCTCCTCCTTCTCTTCTTCCTCTTCTTCCTCCATCTGTTTTCACTCCGTCTTCACCTCCTCTCGCTCCTTCTCACCTCCTCACTCTCGTTCTTCACACTCTTCTTAACTTCGTCTCTCCTTCACCTCCTTCTTCTTTTAAACTTTCTCTTCCTCTCCTCCTCTCCTTCTCTCTCTCTCTCCGTCAGGTACAAGACGTTCCTCAGCGAGGACGCCGGCCCCGACACGCTGGTCGCCATCGTCCACGCCAACGACCCGGACGGGGACGCCGTGTCCTACGCCATCACCGGGGGCAACGAGGACAGCAACTTCCTGCTCGACAACCAGAAAGGTGAAGGACGGGGTTTTCAAAATAAAAGACAAACCCCAGAGTTTTTCTTTTTTTTCAAAAATGAAACCCAATCCAAGAGTTTTCAGAATAAAACACTTCCACAGAGTTTTCAGAATAAAATTCAACCGCAGAGTTTTAACAGTAACAGGGTTTTCAGAATAAAACACTTCCACAGAGTTTTCAAAATAAAATTCAACCGCAGAGTTTTAACAGTAACAGGGTTTTCAGAATAAAACACTTCCACACAGTTTTCAAAATAAAATTCAACCACAGAGTTTTAACAGTAACAGGGTTTTCAGAATAAAGCACTTCCACAGAGTTTTCAAAATAAAATTCAACCGCAGAGTTTTCACAGTAACAGGGTTTTCAGAATAAAACGCTTCCACACAGTTTTCAAAATAAAATTCAACCACAGAGTTTTAACAGTAACAGGGTTTTCAAAATAAAATTCAACCACAGAGTTTTCACAGTAACAGGGTTTTCAAAATAAGATTCAACCGTAGAGTTTTAACAGTAACGGGGTTTTCAGAATAAAGCACTTCCACAGAGTTTTCAAAATAAAATTCAACCGCAGAGTTTTAATAGTAACGGGGTTTTCAGAATAAAACACTTCCACACAGTTTTCAAAATAAAATTCAACCACAGAGTTTTAACAGTAACAGGGTTTTGAAAATATAATTCAACCGCAGAGTTTTAACTGTGACAGGGTTTTCAGAATAAAACACTTCCACAGAGTTTTCAAAATAAAATTCAACCGCAGAGTTTTCACAGTAACAGAGTTTTCAAAATAAAGCCCAGCTGCAGTTTTTTTTAGGTTAAACTCATCCAGAGACTTTTCAAAATAAAACATTACCCCAAAGTTGTCAAAGTAAACCATAATGACAGAGTTTTCAAAATAAGATTCAACCGCAAAGTTTTCACAGTAACAGGGTTTTCAGAATAAAACACTTCCACAGAGTTTTCAAAATAAAATTCAACCGCAGAGTTTTCACAGTAACAGGGTTTTCAGAATAAAACACTTCCACAGAGTTTTCAAAATAAAAGTCAACCGCAGAGTTTTAACAGTAACAGGGTTTTCAAAATAAAGCGCAGCTGCAGTTTTTTTTTTTAGGTTAAACTCATCCTGGGACTTTTCAAAATGACACATTACCCAAAAGTTGTCAAAGTAAACCATAATGTCAGAGTTTTCAAAGTAAAACACAACCCTCAAACTTTCAAAATAAAAGACATTGCCAGTGTTTTCAAAGTTTTTAAAGACAACGGCACAGTTTTGTCAGAGATTTCAAAATAAAAGACAGACAGATCAGAGACGACACTGAGACGAGTCGACTGCAACACACACACACACACACACACACACACACACACACACACACAGTGGAATGGTTGTTGCTGTGGTAACAAGTATTTGGGGATAAAGCTCGGTAGCTTTAACAAGGCCAGTGAACCCCCTGGAACACGTACACACAAATACACAAATAGCCAAATGTGCATAAATAAAAACATGAACACACACACACAATTATAATCGCTACAGCTCACACACACACACACACACACACACACACACACACACACACACACACACAGTGAGAAACATCCTTTTTGAAGATAAACTTCATGTGCAGTATTGTGATGTGCAGTCATGTTTTGCATGTTTATCTATGTGCGTGTGTGCGTGTGTGTGTGTTTGTGCGTGTGTGTGTGTGTGTGTGTGTGTGTGCATGCCTAAGCCTCTGTCACCCAACATGCACTGCTCCACTGCGTTACCACACACACACACACACACACACACACACACACACACACACACACACATGCACATGCACAGATATAAACATGAACATTTGCACATAAATGATATATTAAGTCCCTCTCTCCCTCACACACACACACACACACACACACACACACACACACACACACACACACACACACACACAGCAGATGGCCTTTGGCTTGCGCGGCTGTTCTGCTTTGTCACTTCAAAGCGTTGTGAAGTATTTTCATGTAGATGTGTTCGCTCCCTCCCAGCCGCCGTGTCTTTATTCATGTTGCTACCAAAGCTGCTTATTTGTCTGTTTGTTTGTTTGTTTGTTTGTTTGTTTGCTCCGCTGCTCTGTTATGTTAATGTGGACCTGATTGTTAGCACAGAAAAATATGACATTTGTTTTAGGTCCCCGACGAGCTGCAGCGATGGAGCGAGGGAGCGAACGAGTGCATGTGAGGTTTTTCTTTTTGGAGCCGACGAAACGTTGTGTTCAGACCCACGACATCGTCTTTTTCTGTCTTTTATTTTGAAGGGTTGATCCATGATAAGATCTAAAAAAAAACATCTCAGTGTCGTTTTTTCGGCTTCTCTCTGGAGCTCCAGTAACAACAGGTCGGTGTCGGCCAATCAGAAGAGAGGAGGAAGCTCTCTTCTGATTGGCTGACTGTTTCCTAAAGTGGTCCAATGTAAAGAAAAAATAGAGCAGATTTCAGAATAAATCACTCAGAGAAACCAAAAATCCTGCAAAGTTGTTGTTGGATGGTGTCGTCCAGGTGGTGGTGAGGGGGCGGGGCTTAGTTGTGACATCACAAAGTGACAGGAAGTCCTGACGGCTGGTTTTTAAAGGCTCAGTTTCTGAATACAGGCTGTGTGCATTTCTCTGTGGACTGAGGCTTTGATACTTTCACAGTATTAATATAGAACCTAGAGCTGCTTTATAATCACACTACACATGGACATCTACCTTTATACTGTATGGAGCTTTAACACAAACATCTACCTTTATACTGTATGGAGCTTTAACACAAACATCTACCTTTATACTGTATGGAGCATTAATACAAACATCTACCTTTATACTGTATGGAGCTTTAATACAAACATCTACCTTTATACTGTATGGAGCTTTAACACAAACATCTACCTTTATACTGTATGGAGCTTTAATACAAACATCTACCTTACCTACTGTATCCTCCTGAGACCCTGCGTCCTCATACGAGGACATTACATTTTTGCCTCTTAGCACCATGATACTCCATTTTTAAAAACTTTGACCTATTAGCCACATTTAGGGACACTGCCTGCACCAACTTATGGTGATATCACAAATTACACCAATTTCTTTGGGGGGAAAAAATGGCGGGAATTTCAGCCGGAGCCTTCTATGGCAGTTGCCAGAAGATAAAAGACCAAGATAAGAATTAAATCCAAATTTTATGAATGAAACCAGTGTATTTATGTACAACAATGTCTCTGTCTTCATATGGCATTAAAATTTGACACATTTTAGTAATAGTAGCAGACTAGGACATCAATAAATGTCACGTCCTCGTTTGAGGACGTTGGGACTATGTTATGTTATTAAAGTAACATGTTGTTGTCTTTTTTTTGTGATATCACCACAAGATGGCACAGGCAGTGTCCCTAAATGTGGCTAATAAGTCACTAGGTAAGATAAGTTTTTAAAAATGAGAGTATCATGGTGCAAAGAGGCAAAAAATAATGTCCTCGTATGAGGATGCAGGGTCTCAGGAGGATTCACATTTCTTAAAAACTACTTGTTATTACTTGACCGTTCCACTTCAGACTGATAGTACTTGATCTCAGGATGACACTCAGAAAAAATCAGGCCAATCTGATGTGGCATTTTAGAATAAAACCCCTTTGAACTTCCATATGTCACTGTATTATATATACAGTAGGAGTCATTGTTTTTCGACCCAATGTCCTCGTATGAGGACACTGATTTTTGAGAGAACTACTTATTGTAGAAAGCTGAAATTTTGAATTTACACAAATTGGGCCCTTCTGGTCCCAAACAGCAAATACAGTTTTTTTATGTTGAGATAGTCCCAGTGTCCTCATATGAGGACATCATTTTTTGCAAAAACTACTTCCTGTACAAAGACAAACTTTAGGTATTGTACTTATTAGGTCCTACTTATCCCAGATAGCAAGGAGAAATAAAAAATGCACACCAGAACAAAGCTCGGGTCTCAGGAGGGTATGGAGCTTTAACACAAACATCTACCTTTATTTTGAAGGAGCTTTAACACAAACATCTACCTTTATTTTGAAGGAGCTTTAACACAAACATCTACCTTTATACTGTATGGAGCTTTAACACAAACATCTACCTTTATTTTGAAGGAGCTTTAATACAAACATCTACCTTTATACTGTACGGAGCTTTAACACAAACATCTACCTTTATACTGTATGGAGCTTTAACACAAACATCTACCTTTATTTTGAAGGAGCTTTAACACAAACATCTACCTTTATACTGTATGGAGCTTTAACACGAACATCTACCTTTATTTTGAAGGAGCTTTAATACAAACATCTACCTTTATACTGTATGGAGCTTTAACACAAACATCTACCTTTATTTTGAAGGAGCTTTAATACAAACATCTACCTTTATACTGTACGGAGCTTTAACACAAACATCTACCTTTATTTTGAAGGAGCTTCAATACAAACATCTACCTTTATTTTGAAGGAGCTGTAATTCAAGCATCTACCTTTATACTGTATGGGGCTTTAACCTTTATTTTGAAGGAGCATTAATACAAACATCTACCTTTATACTGTATGGAGCTTTAACACAAACATCTACCTTTATTTTGAAGGAGCTTTAACACAAACATCTACCTTTATACTGGATGGAGCTTTAATACAAACATCTACCTTTATTTTGAAGGAGCTTTAACACAAACATCTACCTTTATACTGTATGGAGCTTTAACACAAACATCTACCTTTATACTGTATGGAGCTTTAACACAAACATCTACCTTTATTTTGAAGGAGCTTTAATACAAACATCTACCTTTATACTGTACGGAGCTTTAACACAAACATCTACCTTTATTTTGAAGGAGCTTTAACACAAACATCTACCTATATACTGTATGGAGCTTTAACACAAACATCTACCTTTATTTTGAAGGAGGTTTAACACAAACATCTACCTTTATTTTGAAGGAGCTTTAATACAAACATCTACCTATGGAGCTTTAATATTCTTCATCCATATTTCCTATAATTCCTGTGTGTGACTGTGAGAACTCGTCGTTGTGTTGAGCAGCTCTCGGCTGTTTCTTCTCTTTATGAGCTGAACCAACCGTCTCAGTGTGTTTACAGTGGAGTAAACACACACTGTGTCCTCTGGCTGCAGCTGCACAAACTTTCAGACGCCTGTGAACATAAAACTAATTTAAACTTGTGGAGTCGTTTTTTTTTTTTTTTTTTCCTTTTTCTTTTTTTTTTTTTAGAAACGCTGCGAAAAACTCACAACCTGCACCACCAACACACTCCTGTCAGACAGTGTTGTTGTGTTTACAGATGCACATTTATACACTTAAAGGGATAGTTTAACATTTAGTCAAATTGGCCCATTGCCATAAACCCTATAGTCATAGCAGTAGGTTCGTTACCTTTAATTGTCGGTGCAAGCTAATATTAGAACGGCGGAGCAGAGCCGCAAGCTGCTCAGAGCTACGCTACGGAGGCTCATTATGGGATTTCTTCAAATTCATCAAATACACAATTCAACAACTCCACAACGCTCTGGTGGACAAGTTGTGAGCTGCACATTCACCACGCTATGAGATAATAACAGAGCGTTACCAATACTGTACTATATTTATCGCATTTTATCCTTGTTGTAAAGCACTTTGTGATTTTATCTATGAAAAGTGCTATATAAATTAAATTTACTTACTTACTATTTACTAGACAGAGTTGTTTTAGAGGGAAATGCAGAGACTGTTGATGAAAAACTGTCCCTGAAGGCAACGCGCATCAGCGGTTTTGCATGAATTTCCCTCTAAAACAACTCTGTGTGGTAACGTTGTGTTATTATCTCATAGCGTGGTGAATGTGCAGCTCACAACTTGTCCACCAGAGCGTTGTGGAGTTGTTGGATTGTGTATTTGACGAGTTTGATGAGGGAAACCAAGAAATCCCTTAATGAGCCTCCGTAGCGTAGCTCTGAGCAGCTCACGGCTCTGCTCCGCCGTTCTAAAAACAACTTGCACCGACAATTAAAGGTAATGAGCCTACTGCTATGACTATAGGGATTATGGCAATGGGCCAGTTTGCCAAAATGAAAAACTATCCCTTTAATGTATACGATGAAGTCTGAACTGACTCGTGTGTGTGTGTGTGTGTGTGTGTGTGTGTGTAGGCATCATCAAGCTGCGCCGTAGCCCCGCCCCCAGGCTGCGAGGTCCTCAGTACGTCCTCAACATCACGGCCACAGACGACAACGCGTCCGGCGGTCCGTTCCCCCTGAGCAGCTCCACACAGGTCATCGTAGGAATCAACGACATCAACAACAACAAACCCGTCTTCTACGAGGTCAGTGTGTGTGTGTTTTGTGTGTGTATACCCTCTGGTGATCCCTGGACATTTTTCTCCACCTGGCACTCTTTCCTACCCCCCCACGGTCAAATGAAAGGTCACTGGGGGCTGATTTTTGGCAAGGAGGTGTATTTTTCTGTAAACTCTGGATGTCCCGAATTTCAGAATGATAGTCCAATGTTTGGGCCCGTAATGAAAAATAAACACGTTAAGGATCCTTCGTCGGACGGAAATGTCCACCTCCGCCTATGGGATTTTTAATGTATTTTTGAAAAAAAAATTTAACAAACAGGTATCACCATGTAACGTTCCAATTTTATCACTCACATTTAGACAAACATTTTTTGTATTGGAAGTTTTCTGAAATTTTATGTTTAGATATGTAAATGAGGCAATATCTAATGAAATATGCACTCATTGACTTACATTGCGAAAACTGAAATCTGAACAATGGATACAGCCCCTTTCTTTCTTTCCCCAAAATTCTTGTTTTATGAATGATATATCAACAATTACCTCTGTAAAGACCTTGAGAATAATAAAATATATACGTAGAAAAAAAATATATATATAGTAGTCAATGACAACAGAGAAATCATGTGTTTTTAGCAGCAACAAAAGGCCAGGAAGGGGTTAAAAAATGTAGATACCCATGTCACAAGTGATTTTTATGTTTAGTCAAGACCCAGTCTTATATGTATCACAAATATTTTGGGAATAAGTTATTTTTACAACTCATTTTACTGTTAGTGATCTTTAACATGATTAAATTGAGGGAGCATCTGAGGGATAAATGTGCGTGTATGTGTGTGTTGTGACCTCTGACCTCTGACCTCTGACCTCTGACCTCTGACCTCTGACCTCTGGCCGTCTCGTCTCAGTGTCAGAACTACAGTCTGAACGCGGCCGTCCTGGAGAACCAGCCCGCGGGGACGTTCGTCCTCCGTGTCCAGGCCCACGACGCCGACATGGGCGTCAACGGAGACGTCAAGTACGGCATCATGCACCGAGACGGCGTGTCATCAGGGTTCGACATCGACCCCGACACCGGTGAGAAAAACAACACCATAAAAACACCGTAAACACAACACCGATGAGAAAAACAACACCGTACTACTGTTGTAAAAACACCGTAAACACAACACCGATGAGAAAAACAACACCGTACTACTGTTGTAAAAACACCGGTGAGAAAAACAACACCGCACTACTGTTGTAAAAACACCATAAACACAACACCGATGAGAAAAACAACACCGTACTATTGTTGTAAAAACACCATAAACACAACACCGATGAGAAACACAACACCGTACTATTGTTGTAAAAACACCATAAACACAACACCGGTGAGAAAAACAACACCGCACTACTGTTGTAAAAACACCATAAACACAACACCGATGAGAAAAACAACACCGTACTACTGTTGTAAAAACACCGTAAACACAACACCGGTGAGAAAAACAACACCGTACTACTGTTGTAAAAACACCGTAAACACAACACCGATGAGAAAAACAACACCGTACTACTGTTGTAAAAACACCGGTGAGAAAAACAACACCGCACTACTGTTGTAAAAACACCATAAACACAACACCGATGAGAAAAACAACACCGTACTACTGTTGTAAAAACACCGTAAACACAACACCGATGAGAAAAACAACACCGCACTACTGTTGTAAAAACACCATAGCACCAAAAACAACACATAGCAACAGTGTCCGTTTCCGTGGTAACGCGGTAGTAACCTGTTGTTTCTCCTCCTCCTCCTCCTCAGGTGTGATCACCACGGCGACGAGTTTCGACCGCGAGCGCCAGAGGGAGTTCACGGTGTCGGTGACGGCGACCGACCAGGCCGAGGAGCCGCTGATCGGCATCTGTCAGATCACCGTGGTGATAACAGACCAGAACGACAACGACCCCAAGTTCGAGAACAGCCGCTACCAGTGTGAGTACTACTGCAGTACTACTGTAGTACTACTGAGTACTACTACTACTACTAATACTACTGTTACTACAGCCGCTACCAGTGTGAGTACTACTGCAGTACTACTGTAGTACTAATACTATATACTACTACTACTGTTCCTACAGCCGCTACCAGTGTGAGTACTATTGCAGTACTACTATAGTACTAATACTATATACTACTACTACTGTTCCTACAGCCGCTACCAGTGTGAGTAGGCTACTACTGCAGTACTACTGTAGTACTAATATTACTCATACTACTAATACTGTTACTACAGCCGCTACCAGTGTGAGTAGGCTACTACTGCAGTACTACTATACTACTACTACTACTACTTTTACTGCTACTATTGTTCCTACAGCCGCTACCAGTGTGAGTACTACTGCAGTACTACTATACTACTACTACTACTACTTTTACTGCTACTATTGTTCCTACAGCCGCTACCAGTGTGAGTACTACTGCAGTAGCACTACTAATACTACTGTTACTACTACCAGTGTTGCAGTACTACTGCTACTGCAGTCGCCACTAGTGTGAGTACCACTGTAGTACCACTGTAGTACCACTACTGCAACTGCTGTAACTACAAACGCTGCAAGTGTGAGTGTGTACTACTACTACTACTACTAATGTGATTTAACAACGGCTCCGGGTTGATAGGACTGCGCCACACCAGATGGAATTATTAATACTGATTAATGTGGCAGCGTTTAGCTGCGGTGACCACAGCGCTGACGCTCCTGATGGAGTACAGTACAGTTAGTACTATTACAATCTGTACTACGACTACTATTAATACTACTATTACTGCTACTACAACGACTACAGTTACTACTATTACAATCTCTACTAAAAGCCCATTTATACCCTACGGTAAAAACGGTTACGGACACTTTCGTCCGTATCTGAGGTTGTTTCATTCGCGCCGCCTCCGTCTGAATCGCGTGTCATCGCTCCATTTACATTGATTTTCAATGTAGAGTTGCCGCTCCATTCGCGTCTATCGCATTTGGTGTGAACGCCCCATAAGACCAAGAGTACCCGTATGCAGGGACAAGGGCGCCGCCATTAGCCCAGCTGATCCATACCGGAAGTCACGACCGGAAGTTGCTCTTCTTCGTGTGTATCATTTCTA
>NC_140922.1:33605262-33625262 GCF_045865225.1 Trachurus japonicus | reverse complement strand
TGTTTTCTGTCCTTGTGATTTAAGAAGTGTTTCATCGTCTGTGATCAATTAAAACTCAGAAACACAACCAACAACATCTAATTAAAGAGAGAAATGTTGATTAAACCAAGATATAGTATGTTGTAGCCGCTCAGAACAACTGGACGCACCATAAAATATATGTTATTAAGTATAAATGAGTATAGCAATGAAAACTTTATTTATATTGTGGATTATATCACATAAAAGAGAATGATAAAATAGGATGGCATAACATATTAACAAATACAGTTAATATCAAATATTACCAAAGGCTGTGAGGCAGACATGTGTTATTATATTATATTATACAGTATAATTGATAAGAGATCTGAGATTTAAAACAGGGTGTGAGGTCATTTATCGGTTTTAAAATCAATCAGGGAGTCAGAGAAGTTATTGATCTGTTGATTTTAGGAGCAAATGTGAAATAAAAACACGTCACATGGTGAAAAAAAGCACAAAAATCCCCTTATTTTAAAGGAAATATAAACTTTTTTTGGTTTTTGTGATAACACTTCCAGAGTCTTGGAGATGTAGCCCTTGGTTGTGATTTTATTTTGAAGTACAGAATTTCAAAATAAAGGTCATTCTGAGGAGAACTGGTCAGATGAATAAATTTCATATCATTAGTTCATGTTTCTTCCTGAAATAAAATTTTAAAAAGAAGAAACTGAGCAATTTGCAAAATTCATATTTAGTCAGAAATAAACCAGGTGTGTTAATTATTGATGATTTTTAATTATAGTGACCTCGTTAAAGGTATAGTATGTAGGAATTCCCCCCATCTAGCGGTGCGGTTGCATATCTGAACGTATTCTTGATGTTGCATTCACGTGAAATCGGGCAGACGTCAGACAGACAACAGACACTGCATGTAACAGGATAAACAAGCGTCTATGTAAACAAGTGGCGTGACAATATGTTGTCATGGTGATGTGGTATTGTTTTACCGTCTTTCTCTCGCTGAGTAAAATGACATCCGGTTGGTTTGCCGCCGACGGCCGTCTGCCTGACTTCACCTGAATGCAACACCAGTGCCTCCGTCCTTCCTCACACTACACAGTGGTGACAGTTTTAACAGGCCGAACCCACAGCTCCGCTCAGTTTCCGTGGTTACCTACGGTCACGATGCAACATGGCCGCCTCGGTTCGGTGCGTCGCCCACTTCTGTATTTGTAACGACTTGTAACAACTCATTCTAAGGAACCAGAAAGCTTTACTTTGGATGCAGCTGTGATTCACCTTCAGTGAAATACGGATTTATGAAAGACATGTTTGATTTTTACTAATAAAAAGCCAAATAAGTTACACACTGGGGCTTTAAAGGGACAACGAGGAGTTTTGGAAAAGCGAAGTGTTCTCACTACATTTATGAGTCTCCGCACCGTGAAATTCTTTGACCGGCGCAAGACAGACTCATGTTTTCATTCATCAAGAATTAAAGTCAGAGGTTGGAAGACGATCACATACCGTCGTAGTTCCCACCATAAACGGAGATTCGGCGGCGTTATTCTCATGACTCGCCGTGAAACCGAAAAGTAAAGAAACGCTGGTCGGCTCGCCCAGCATTTCCACCACCACTAATAGTAACAATAATAATAATTTTTAATTTTTATAATGTTTATGTTTTGTGTTTTCAACTGTATATTTGATACTGTTGGACCCCAGGAAGAATAGATGTGGCTTTGCTGCAGCTAATTGGGATCTTAATAATAAACTAAACTAAACTAATAATAACAAAATAACCATAGAGACAAAACCATAGATTTATCTAAAATGGAGCAATTAACAAGTGGTGACGTAGATTCATCCACATTAACATGAGACTTTTTTATAACCAAATAGAAACTCCTCGTTGTCCCTTTAATTATATAAATGTAAGATTTACAGCAGATGATGTGAAAATCTGATTATGAACTGTGGTTTTCCTCTCGTGGTTGTTTGGTCAGATAAACAGCAGCAGTTTAAAAAAAAGAAAAAAGAAACAGAGATTTTGTTGCATCAACAGAAGAAATAAAGTTCATCTTCATCCTCTTCCTCCTCCTCCTCCTCCTCCTCCTCCTCCTCCTCCTCCTCCAGATGGATCGGAGGAGGCAGGAGGATCCCGTGTTTGTTCCTCGGTGACACACATCAGACTCAGCAGGATCTGACGCGCCTGTTCGAGTCCCGCGCACATGTCACACACACACACACACACATTATTATTGACATAATGCTGGAAATGCAGAATTACAGCAGTGCACCTCCTCCTCCTCCTCCTCCTCCTCTGCTCCTCGTCTGTGTGTTGTGATCGGCGCTGACACGTCGCCGTCAGCAGGATTGGAGGTTATATTCATAAATTTAAAAAACGTGCATCTGTTGACTTTGCAGAGAAATGACAAAACGAGGTGACACGGTGCTGACGCCACACAACAACGTTATTATAATATATATATATATATATATATATCTGCTTAGTGCTCAGCATCACAACCACACAACAGCATGTCGGAGCAGCAGCAGCTTCACGGAAAACCGGGATTCAAACCTCCGTTCACGGCAGCAGGTCGCCGTGTCTGTGTCTGAGAGAGAGAGACGTCACGTGATGTTACATGACGTCTGTAAAGATAATGAACAATTAGCAACCGCTTTGACGGCGGCGGTTGTTGTAGTATTAATGGCAGTAGCAGTAATATTTGTACATTAGCCATGGGCGTGGTGGTGGGGTGGGGGGGGGGGGGGGGCGACTTTATTTGGGGGGGTTTTATTTCGAATGAATTGGGCCCCCCAATTAATTGGTGTCATAATTTATTTCAAATATATTGAACTGAGAGAATGAACTCTGTGTCAAAGTCCTCCCAACATATTGGACATTCTGGAGACCCCCTCTTGGAGGCGTAAAATGGTTTAGTCCGCCCATAGACAGCGGCCGGCAACAAGTGTAACGTCAGTGAGCCCAGATTAAAGGGGTAGTTCAACATTTTGGCAAATTGGCCCATTGCCATAATCGCTACAGTCATAGCAGTAGGTTCATTACCTTTAATTGTAGGTGTAAGCTATTTTCAGTACGGCGGAGCGCAGCAGCTGGCTGCTCAGAGCTACGCTATGGAGGCTAAGGGAATTTCTTGGTTTCCCTCATTAAACGGAGCCGTTTTCGAGGTAAATACAGGGTAAATACGGATCCTTAAAAAGTCTTAAATTAATGTATCTAAAATTAAGGCCTTAAAAAGTATTACATTTATTAGAAATGTCTTAAGATGGTCTTAAATACTTGGATTAAAGTTCTCCGTCGCCACAACGGATTTCCGTCAATGGGAAAAATGAGGGGGGGGGGGACTACACGTGTCTTTGTTGTGGTTTACTAATGTTGCTCTCAACCAGGTCGGTCATTTCTCCTGCTAATCAGTGAAGGAAAAAAGTAAGAGTGTGGGGGATATTTTTTGCACTATCTGGCAACCCTGGCCTGCCTGCGCGTCGGCCCGGTGATGCGACTCGGTCTTTCTGGAGGCAGTGATACGCCAAGTCTCGTTGGGTCTCCTGCCGTTGACGTTGGACCGAGTGGCCGCGGTCGGAGCGCACGTGGCAGCGTGCATTCGGTTTCGTTTTGTCCGCGGTGCACCGCTGCACGGACATGCCCGTTGGTCAGCCTTCTGGTACTCATTTCAATGATAGATAGATAAAACTTTATCTATTTTCTTTTATTTTACTTTTATTTGCTCTTGCTTTTAACTCTGTTTTCAGTGTTTTGTTTGTTTTTATTCTGTCTTATGCTTCTTTTTTAATGTTTTGTCTTTATATAAAGCACATTGAGTTGCCTTGGTATGAAATGCGCTATATAAATAAAGATGCCTTGCCTTGCCTTGCCTTGTAGGCTTGGGCGGTATTACGGTAATACCGTATACTGCAGGTGTTTAAAAAATAGCAACGGTATCAGTTTCAATACCGTCATGAAAAAATGCAATGCACTTATATAGGAGATAAGGATTGAATATTAAATAAAAGTAATTTAATGTCTATAATTGATTATATGTCCAGTAGCACTTATGTGTGGTTGAATTTTCAGTTAGTTTAATATGTTTTAGCCTACTTTTACACCGGACCTGTCGTGCCATGTAAAAAAAACAAAAACAAAACTGACAGCGAGTGCGTGTCATGACTTCCTGTATCTGGCCCTTCAAAATAAAAGCCCTATATCCTTTCATATACAGTTCGGTCATATAGATTTTGACTTAATTTTGACAAGACAGGGCTCCAAATGTTTTTTGTTTTTTTCCTGCGACCAATCGACCAATGAGATTTTGGTCTGCTAATGTTTAGCCCTAGTATTCAGTTTCTGATTGGTGAAGACACAAGCCAATGTTTGGTAATGACACTTACGTCATCATTTTTAATTAGTCACGGTAATACCGTATACCGTGGTAAAATGTGGAGGAAGTTTGACGGTATCAAAATTTGAATACCGCCCAAGCCTATTGCCTTGCCTTCAATACTTAGAACTGCTCATTTTTCCATTGTCCTTGAGTAAAAGTTGTGTGAGTGATTTCAGTGTCAGTCGCGCGCAGACTCCTTCCTTTCTTCCTTGGTGCTTTTTCTAGTTTTGTATTGATTATTAGTTTGTTTATTAATAACAGACAATAAGTCAACTTGACTGATTGTCACTGAGGTTGTAGTACAGTGGGATCCCCAACCATGGCTTATATTATAGGATTTTTAAATTATTTTTTTCGATCTTAAATTTCATTCAAGGCAGCATTAAAAAAGTCTTAAAAAGTCTTAAATTTGACTTGCTGAAACCTGCAGATACCCTGCAGTAATACCAGTAGTACATGTATCAATACAAGTATCAATAATAACAGTATTAGAAATACTACAGCAGTAGTACCAGTACCTGTTGTACCAGTAGCAGTAGTAGTATTTGTAACGGCTCTAGTAGTAACAGTTGTAGTACTTCTGGTCCCTCTCAGACTTCCTGCGTGAGGACACTCCGGTGGGAACTAGTTTCCTCCGAGCGGCGGCGCACGACGACGACCAGGGGAGCAACGCGGCCATCGCCTACTCGCTGTCCAATCAGAAGCCGGCGTATCTGCACATCAACCCCGGCACCGGCTGGATCTACGTCAACCACCCCATCTCTCAGGTCAGAGGCCGTTTTCATACATACACATTTTGATTTTCATTCATTTTCTAAGATGTCCACTTCCCTCCAAACATGTCTTCACCTCTCAGACATGTTATTACTTTCTAAAATGTCCACTCTGTCCTGAAGCGCCTCATCGTTCACTGATTTAAAATGTCCTCACTTATCTGATATGTTGGCCCTTTAAAAAACCTCTGAAAGAATACATACTAAGGAAGAAAAATAGCCGAAAAATCTCAAAATTGATCAGTGCATGAAAAAACAGTGTTTTTGCCAGTAGTGTCTCTCCTTAAAGGGATAGTTCAACATCTGGAACACGACGGGAACACGTATCAGCGGTTTTGCATGAATTTCCCTCTAAAACAACTCTGTGTGGTAACGTTGTGTTATTATCTCATAGCGTGGTGAATGTGCAGCTCACAACTTGTCCACCAGAGCGTTGTGGAGTTGTTGGATTGTGTATTTGATGAGTTTGATGAGGGAAACCAAGAAATCCCATAATGAGCCTCCGTAGCGTAGCTCTGAGCAGCTCACGGCTCTGCTCCACCGTTCTAAAAACAGCTTGCACCGACAATTAAAGGTAACAAACCTACTGCTATGACTATAGGGATTATGGCAATGGGCCAATTTGCAGAAAATGTTGAACTATCCCTTTAAGTAAAGATGTCCTCTTTCCTACAGTGTCCACACTTTCCTCACCTTTAAATATGTGTTTACTTGTTAAAATATCCTCACTTTTCAATGCCCTCTCTTTCCAAAAATGTCCTCACTTTCCAAATATGTGATATTACTTTTGTTGCTTATGTCACTTGTCCACACTTCCTGAAAATATCCAGTCTTTCCACACACACAAAAAAAAATTCTTCACTATTTTAAAACGTCCTCACCTTTCCGATACGTTGTCCCTTTCCAAAAATGTCCTCGTTTTCCAAAACATCCACGTTTCAAAAACTTTTCCCAAAGAAAAAAAAAAAAAGAAAAAACCCATGATGTTGTAAATAAATCTCAAGATCTAAAATACAAATGCGGCCCTCACAAAGACAGGAGCACATGAACACACACACACACACACACACACACACACACAGATGTAATATATTCATGCCTGTATCAATTCTCATGTCGCTCCGTTGATAAAATCTCGATACATAAATAAACATGGAGGCAGCGAGCGGCTGTTTAATAACAGCTAACATGTTTGGTATTCATCCACTGAGGAAACTCTCACTGTGTGTGTGTGTCTGTGTGTGTTGTTGTAGCTTCAGGTGTGTTTTTGTGTGTCTGTGCGTGCTTACAGTATGTTCACAGGATGTGTTGTGTTCATGTACATGTGTGTGTGTAGCTCAGGGCTTCACAGCTTCATGCTAAAACTTCTTTCCTATCATTCATCTTTTCTTTTTCTTTTTCCCCGACGGTCTCCATCTCATTTCTGTTGTTCGCCGTCTGTACGACACGTTTGCAAGTAATAACGGAAACGTAGAGACGACACCAGGGAGAGAAGTGATGAAGAAACATACACACAGAGATATAGGAGGAGAGAAGAGGACGTTAGTTTATATTCAGACAAGCAAACAGCAGCGGACGTCCCATTCTATAAGCTTTAGTCTATTAACAATGGTTTTATAGTGAAGCTTTATTTATGGCATCTTCTCATTGAAATTGAATTATTGTTGTGTTCAGACTATGACAATCAATCGATCAGCTGAAAATGAACCAAGTGAGGTGTTAGAAACATGTATTTTATTGTTTAATTATTTTTTCCAGCTAAAACTCTTGATTTCACATGTGAAAACTAACAGGACTGAACTTAGACTTAAGTCTAAAGGGAGAAACTAGCAAAGCTTGGTTGGTGAAAGTAAGAAACTAACTCATATTTATCTTAACTGTAATTTGAAACCAGGTTATTATGAGAAACTAGTTCATATTAGTTAGATAAGAAGTTCAAAGATAGCCAACATGAGCATTCATCTGATATATTGACTACAGGTGAATAGGGTAAAAAAAAACAAAAAACAAAAAAACTAGCAGATTTCACCATGAAACTTCCCAAGTTTATCACTCAGATTAAGATAAATATTTCTTCTATTGCAAGTTTTGTCAAATTTAATGTTCAAATATGTAAATGAGGCAATATTTTATGAAATATGCGCTAATTTACATACATTTCCAGAACAGAAATCGGAACAATGGATAAAGCCACTTTCAAAGTTCTTGTTTTATTTTGTTAACATATTAGAATCAGACGTTTTTACAGAGGAGGATTTTGGATATCTCTTTTTATCACTCTGTAAATGAGAAAATACTGTCACCAGCCCTAAAAAAAAAATCAAATTTCTCCATGTTTTTCGTAATAAAATGTTGTATAAATCAGGCTGTGAATGATATATCAACAATCCCCTCTGTAAAAACCTTCAGGATATAGAAAGGAGAACGAGAAACTAACAAATATTTATCTTAAGTGTAATTTGAGAGCAGGTTATTGTGAGAAACTAGTTAATATGACATTAATCTGTAGATATATTGACACAGTCTAATACAGAATCAGAGACTATGCATTTAAAAAGTGTACAAACAATCTGGATTGTTATTTAACTCGACAGCAGAGGATGACAGAATCTGTTTTAATGCCTCTAAAACATTCATGTGACTATCAGATTGTGTTTAATTCTACAGTTGAAGGTTTAATAGCATGAAGTCAAAGTAAAAAACGGAGAGAAATGGATGAAGGGATGTAGACGGAGAGAAAAGGTGGAGGTTGCAGCGCCGCAGTGAAACATTAATGACGGACCGGGACACGTGGAGAACAGGCTGGATGCTACTGGTTTACATTCCCTTCATTAAATATGTTGCTGTGCTTTAAAAATTAATGCGTTTGATACGACTGAAGTTGTTTTTAAACCCTTTCCCTCCGCCGTCTGCCAGACGACAGGAAGCTGCTCAGGTTTTCTCCTGTTCTTGGACTCACTTCTGTGCAGATTTGGCTTTTTTACTCTGAACTCACCGAGTTTGGGTCCAAATTAATTTTAGTGTCTCTCGTCTCTCCGTTGTCTTGTTAGAAAATCAGTCCAAGGACCTGACCTCCTTTCCTTTCCTCATTGTTCGCACTAACTTATTGCACTTGTTTTTAGTTTTTTGGGTTTAAACTATGTATGAGCAGGAAGTATATTCAGATTATTTATATAAAGGACACAACTCTGGCATGTGAAAACACAACATTACAAGTAAAAGTCGTACACTTACACTGTCGTATTCAAAGTTTTTAATAACTTCAAGCAGTTTCCCCTTGGGGATCAATAAAGTTTTCTAATCTAATCTAATCATTCAAAGTGAAATTAATTAATCTTAGCCATTAGCCAGCATTAGCATTAGCATTAGCATTAGCAGCTGTTAACTTACCATTCTAGAGGACACATTTTCACTTCCTTTATTCGTTTATCTGTAATGGGACTCTGCATATAGAATTAATATACAAAATAAGTTGTTGTAAATACGCCAGATTTAGCTCTGGAGCTAATTTCCATCTGTAGTCCCATGGTCCACAAATAAAATGACAGTAAAACAAAACATAACATCACACAACGGTTGCATCAGCAGGATTGAATCTAAAATTAGCATGCTAAACAGCTAGCCGCTAGCTAGCTAATTGTCACTGTCTTGAAGATGTACCTGCTTGTTATGTAAATGCAGCAATTATAGTGTTTTGTCATGGCTAAGGAAATAGCTAGAGCTGTTTTCGAGGTAAATTCATGCAAAACCGCTGATGCGCGTTGCCTTCAGGGACAGTTTTTCATCAAGCAGTCTCTGTATTTCCCTCTAAAACAACTCTGTGTGGTAACGTTGTGTTATTATCTCATAGCGTGGTGAATGTGCAGCTCACAACTTGTCCACCAGAGCGTTGTGGAGTTGTTAGATTGTGTATTTGATGAGTTTGATGATGAGGGAAACCAAAAAAAATCCCATGAGCCTCCATATAGCGTAGCTCTGAGCAGCTCACGGCTCTGCTCCGCCATTCTAAAAAATAGCTTGCACCGACAATTAAAGGCAACGAACCTATACTGCTAAGACTATAGGGATTATTAATGTTGAACTATCCCTTTAAGCTTTTGTTAGCTACAGACCTAATTTAAGGTATTTTTTTTACCAAAATCCCGTTCAAAAAACCTTCCGACTTTGATTGACGAGGGAACAGGAAGTGATAAAAGCGCTAACGGAGTTCAGGGTTTTACTATATATATATTTTACTATTTATATACAGTATTTTAGTTAACCATCCTAGTATCTAATACAGTAAATCAATATGTTGTTGGATCAATGAACTGATCAGAGTGAGGTCATGAGGTCGTGTGGTCGAGGCGACGTCTCCAGCTGCAGCTGTCGTGTTGTTTCCACTGTGAGAAGAAGCTATAAAAGTTTCATCAAACAGACTGTTGTGTTAAAACTTTGATGTTGTCACGACGACTGTCTGTGTGTTTTTTTTTTTTGTCTTTGTACAAAGTCAAACTGAGAATCCAACATCTCTGACTCTTCTTATTCTCCTTCTTCTGTCGCCGTCGCCGTCGTCTCTCTGTTCTTCTTCTCTGCCACTGATCTTTCAAATGACACTTCAGTCAATAATTCAGTAAAGGCAGACCCCCCCCCTCCCCCCCTCAACCCCTCCACCCCTCCACCCCTCCACCTCTCCACCCTCTCTCTGTTTGCTTTTCATGAACAAAACCAAGATCAACATTTTAACATTTTCTTTTTCTCTCTGCTCTAATATTTAGAGTTCAAAATCCTGTCTTTTTAATATTTGTCGAATAAAAACAGTCTAATTTAATGATAAAAAAAAAAGATGATAAAATGTTAAACAGTCTCTAAGTTCTGGCTTCAAACTTTAAAGGGATACGTCAACATTTTTTTTTCTTCGTGTCTTGCCTCACTCCCGAGTCCATGACCAGCAGATAGACACCATCCTTTCGACTGTGCGTGCAGTAACAAGGGAGATAGAGCCGTATCGCCCGTAATTAGCTTAGCTCAAACACTGGAAGTCTATGGGTAGTGTTAGCCTGCCTCCACCTAAAGTTGCTAATTAGCTTAGCTCAAACACTGGAAGTGTATGGGTAGTGGGGGTCATCCCTATGTTCCCTCAGCCCTATGTTCCCTCATTTCTAACTTTTGTCGTCACTGAAAATTAGGCCCTATGTTCCCTCAGCCCTATGTTCCCTCATTTCTAACTTTTGTCGTCACTGAAAATTAGGCCCTATGTTCCCTCAGCCCTATGTTCCCTCATTTCTAACTTTTGTTGTCACTGAAAATTAGGCCCTATTCCCACAGCCCTTTGGTCCCACCATTGGTTGGGTTTAGGCAATGAAGAAAGGAGTTGGTTAAGTTTAGTAAAAAGACCAGGTAGAGGCTAGACAGGCCAGATAGACAGAGTCCAGATAGGTAGAGAGAGTCCAGAGGGAACATAGGGCTGAGGGAACATAGGCACGCTCCCGGGTAGTGTTAGCCTGCCTCCACCTAAAGTCATCAGAGAAACTCTTCAGCAACTCTAAACGGAAACCGGCGGGCCGATCTTCGTCTCAGAGCTGACAAAACTCTCCGGTAAGGCATCTTGAGCGGTCAAATGCCGCTAACGGGACGAGATCGGTCAAAACGGAGGGTTCAAGCAAAGACGCTTTATTTTGGTTCAAGCTAGCTACATGGAGGGTAGGTTAGCTTCCTGTTTCAAAGTAAAAGCACAAATTCTATCGTCATGGTTTTCTGTTTGTAAAGGGCAATGGGTGTTTTATTTTGTGAAAGTAACCGGAAGTGCGTTGGTCTCAACGGCTAGCTTGAGTAACGCCGAATTCGTCCCAACAAAATTGCAAACAGCTGGTATTTAGACAAATTAACGACACACTGCTGATCTAAACGGCTACTTTCTCACCTAAACATGTTTGAAATGTTGATAAAGTGATATATTTACAGAGTTTAGAGCTAAAATGAAATCAGCTTCTGACTGCTGATTTTGGCTCGGGTAGCAGGCAGGCTAACACTACCTATACACTTCCAGTGTTTGAGCTAAGCTAATTACAGGCGATACGGCTCTATCTCCCTTGTTACTGCACGCACAGGGGAAAGGATGGTGTCTATCTGCTGGTCATGGACTCGGGAGTGAGGCAAGACACGAAAAAAAATGTTGAACTATCCCTTTAAAGAATAAAGAACTAAAGTGGCGAGCGTTCTCCTTGCAGACGTCCAGGATCAACCAGCAGATCGTGGCGTCGGACGGGGGGAACCGCTCCAGCTCCGTGGAGCTCACCGTCATCATCACCAACGTCCACAACCAGCCGCCGCACTGGGAGCAGCAGGAGTACTGGGTCACGGTGCCGGAGAACACGGTCCGGGACGCCAAGATAGTGGTGAGTGACAACAACAGATGTTCAACCAGCTCTGACTGTCACACATCTGGAGAATATATGGTATATCATGTATCAGCTATGAAATAATCATGTATAATTATTAGGGCTGGGACGATATGCTTTTCTCCCGAAACCCTTTTCAAAACCTGTACTCTCTGTATGTAAAAAAGTGTGTATGTATGTAAAAAACATTGCACAATATTTAAAAAAAAAAAAATAATAAAATAAAATAAAAAAAATAAAAAAAAATTCAAAAGAAAAAATGTTTTCAAAAAAAAAATCGATTTAAAATTCGTCAAAAGAGATATCGCGATATTTATGTGAATCGATTTTTTCTCCCACCCCTAATAATTATGCAACATTACGACACATGAAGCAAATACTCGGAACTACTTTCTCTTCTGAAATCCCTCCGCCCAGCAGCCATGTCTGGAATGTAGTTCCGGCTGCATTTCCCTCTAAAACAACTCTGTGTGGTAACGTTGTGTTATTATCTCATAGCGTGGTGAATGTGCAGGTCACAACTTGTCCACCAGAGCGTTGTGGAGTTGTTGGATTGTGTATTTGATGAGTTTGATGAGGGAAAGGCGGAAATACGTTGCGTCGCACAGAGCTCACGTCTCTGCCCCGCCGATCTCAACACAACATGCACCGATGTTGAACTATCCCTTTAAAGTCCCATTTTTTCCCACTTTGCAAATAAGTTAATTTTGCAAAATGTACTTATTTCTTAAGGAAAGGATTTTTAAATTGATTTTTTTTTTTTTTTTTTTTTGAAAACCTTTTTTTTTTTGATTTTTTGTGTGAATTTTTTTTAAATATTGTGCAATGTGCATTAGTTAGCCTTTTTACATACAGGGAGTACAGGTTTTGAAAAGGGTTTAAGTTCACTTTATAATGGAGTATGTTAATTTATAGGCGCCTACAGTATTTGTGTGCAGATAAATGTAAAAAATGAAGACTAAAAATCGAGAGAATCGGCAATATCGTAGAATCACAATTTAAATCGAATCGCCATCCAAAAAATCGTAGAAAATTGAATCGGGAGAAAAGCGTATCGTCCCAGCTCTAGAAACCAGTGATCACATTTTATATATTTAGGAGGCTCTGAGTGTGTGTGTGTGTGTGTGTGTGTGTGTGTGTGTGTGTGTGTGTTTGGATTCTCAGACGTTTCTGATATGACTGTAATTTATTGTATTTACACTCAAACTGCTGGTTCAGGCTCCGTCCACACGACTGCTGTTCATTTAGAAGTGACACTTTAAGTGTGTGTTTGTGTTTGGAGATCATTTTTGTTTTAAAAACACACACACGCACACATATCTAACGGATCACATGCACGGAGCATGTGCCAGCCAGACTAAACAGTAAGTGGATCGTCTCTGTCATCTTGAACCCACTGCAAAGTCACAGGCTGTATTCGAAAAACCGCATACTATACTGCTAGTACGTACTGATTTGGCCAAAATGCAGTATACAGTATGCAAACAAAAGCAAAATCTACAGTATGCAAAAAAATTCCCGGATGTCGTACTGATTCAGAAAATATCTCCAGTATCTGACCAGTCTACATTGCGTACTGTATCCCACAATGCAATGCGCCCCTGACGTCTACGTAACCAAAGACGGAAGTTAAGTATCTTTGCCGTGTATCGTAACTATGTTATATAGTTTAATAAAATAAAACTTAATGCAGACTGATCGGTTCATTGTAAAACATTTATTTATTTTTGTAAATGTGGTTATTTCTGTACATCCAGAGCCCCGAGGCAGCGCTGCTCTTCTCTCCAATACACACAGGAAGCTTCACTTTACATTCAAACAAACTAATGCTATTGCTACAATTGTTAGATTTCATCAATGAGACCAACATTTATCTCCAAAAAATAACTTAACCAGCCGGTGGTAAACCTCTAAAAACCTGCGGGTAAGTTAATTAGCGATCGTTTTCTCCCCCGGGATGACGACGGAGGTTGGCCAGTTGAGCAGCTCGGAGCTTCACTTCTCCGAAAAACATCGGAGCAAACTTCTAAACAGCCGTCGTTTGGATAAACTGGCCGTATATTTGGGATCTAAACAGTTACTTTCTCGCATGAAAAAAAATTAAAACTTAATAAAGTTACATAATAACAGTGCTACACTGCAAAAACTCAAAATCTTTCCAAGAATATTTGTCTAATTTCTAGTCAAAACTAAACTCTTTTCACTTAAAATAAGACTCATCGCCTAAAGATTAACTTGTTTTTAGATCATTTTCACTTGTTTCAAACAAATTTTTACTTGAAATAAGTAGAAAAATCTGCCAGTGAAAACAAGTTTTTTGTGCTTGTAATAAGAAAAAAACTTGCTCGACTATCAGATTTTTCTACTTATTTCAAGTGAAAATATGCTTGAATAAAGTAAAAAAAAGTCTAAAAACAAGTTACTTTTTAATGTGATGAGTCTTATTTTAAGTAGAATTAGATTAGTTTTGACTAGAAATAAGACAAATATTCTTGGTAAGATTTTGAGGTTTTGCAGTGTACAGCGGGAAATAAAACAGCTTTTCGCCTGTTTTACAGCTCAAAATAAATAAACTTTTATTTGTCCCGGGAGGGAAATTTGTCATGGGCATAATACAGCTTCTTTGTACTTGCAAAAAACATACACCATACATACATTACAGTAGTAACACTGGCCCACATATCAAAGAGAGAAAAGAGAGAAAAAGAAAAAGAAAAAGTGCAGGGAGTGCAATAAATAGTTTAAAATACTCATAAGACAAGTTCAAATATGAAAACATACTAAAAAACTAAAAGAGAACAAGGGATGTTAATTAGCCAGCAGGTGAACAGGCAAACCGGATGTAATAGATATGATTGGCTGATTGATGGGTTGATGGGCTACCGCTACCGGTTGCCGTGAAATGCATTCTGGGAAACTTGTAAACTGCATACTGCGGTGTGAACGGCGTCGGTCTGCTGAAGTAGCAGACTGAATCCTACATTCAGTCTGCAGTATACAGTACATATCTACATCTTCTTCCTCCCCCTCTTCTTCCTCTTCCTCTTCTGATCCATAGAAGCAGCTCTATGATGTGTTCAGGCCGACTGTGACACAGGACACATGAAATAAGGAGAGGAACATTTAAAGCCAGACCTCCTCTTCCTCTTCTTCCTCCTTCTCCTCCTCCTCCTCCTCCTGCTCCTCCTCTTTTTCACATCCATGCAGTAAGAACCCTGAGGAGCAGGAAACACTCTTTCTTCTCCTCCTTCTCCTCCTTCTCTCTCTCTCTCTGTCAGCACGTTTAGTCGAGAGCTTCCAAACATTTTCTGCCGAGCAAACAACCAGAGTCACTCACCTGACACACACACACTAAAACACACTAAAACACACACACACACACACACACACACACACACACACACACACACACACACACACAGACACACACACACACACTAACAGTGTGTGTGTGTGTGTGTGTGTGTGTGTGTAATCCTGTGTAAGCTCGTGTGTGTTACTCATGTGAGCTCTTGCTGTATTTAATCTCCCTCCTCCTTCTCCACCTCTCTCCTCTTCTCCTCTTCCTCCCCCCTTTCTTCACCTCCTCCTCTAACTTTCTTCCTCTCTCCTCCTCCTCTTCTTCTCTCGTCCTCTCCTCTTTTGTCTTTCTCTCCTCTCCTCTCATCTTCTCTCTCCTCCTATTTTCTCCTCTCTCCTCTCCCCTATCATCCTCTTCTTTCCTCCTCTCCTCCTCCTCCTCTTCTTCCTCCTTCTCTTTCACCCCCTTTCTTCTCCTCCTCTTCTCACTCTCTTCCTCTCTTCTCCTCTTTGTCCCCCTCTTCTCCTCCTCTCACCCTCTTCCTCTCTCATCCTCCTCTTTCACCTCCTCTCTCCTCCTCCTCCTCTCCTCTTCTCCTCTTCCTCCCCCCTTTCTTCACCTCCTCCTCTAACTCTCTTCCTCTCCTCCTCTTCTTCTTCCTCCTCTTTCACCCCTTCTCTCCTCCTCCTCTCACTCTCTTCCTCTCTCCTCCTCTTCCTCTTTACACCGTTCGACCCCAGAAAAGACTGAAAATGATCATCATCACCACGACGACGGCAGCAGCGGTGGTGATGATGATGATGACGATGTTAATGATGATGATGATTGGAGGTTGTCACGGCGACGCCACAGCTCCCTCTGTCAGAGGTGATTGACAGGAGAGAGAGATAATTACACCTGTTGTCAGGACAACACAATGGACCTGACAGAGGAGGAGGAGGAGGAGGAGGAGGAGGAGGAGGAGGAAGAAGAGAAGGAGGAAGAGAGGAAAGAGAGGGGGAGGAGAAGAGAGAGAAGGAGGAAGAGAGGGAGGAGGAGGAGGAGGAAGAGGGAGGAGGGGGAGGAGGAGGAGAGGAAGAGGAGGAGAAGAGAGGGGGACAAGGAGGAAAAAGAGAGGAGGAGGAGGAGAGAGGAAGAGGGTGAGAGGGGGACGAAGAGGAGAAGAGAGGAGAGGGGGGGAGGAGGAGGAGAAGGAGAGAGGAGGAGGAGAGAGGTGGAGGGGGGAGGAGGAGAGGAAGAGGAGGAGAAGAGGGGGGGACGAAGAGGAAAAAGAGAGGAGGAGGAGAGAGGGGGTGAAAGAGGAGGAGGAAGAGAGGAGAGGGAGGAGGAGGAGAGAGGGGGTGAAAGAGTAGGAGGAAGAAGAGAAGGCGGAGGAGAGAGGAGGAGGAGGAGGGGGAAGAGGAGGAGAGAGTGGAGGGGGAGGAGTAGGAGAGGAAGAGGAGGAGAAGAAAGGGGGACGAAGAGGAGAAGAAAGGAGGAGGAGGAGAGAGGGGGTGAAAGAGGAGGAGGAAGAGAGGAGAGAGGGGGAGGAGGAGAGGAAGAGAGTGAAAGGATGAGGAGAAGAGAGGAGGAGGAGGAGGCTGTGTGTTCACCTCCTCCTCCAGTGTGTCAGAGTGAGCGTCAGCAGCTCAACGACGACACTCTGGTGACGGTTAGAAGATGATTTCAGTGGAAGTTGGAACAAAGATTAAAGGGATAGTTCACCCAAAATTCAAATTTCACGTGCTCCGTGCAGCACTGCATGTCCAGATGACGGTTGAGAACGGAGCTCACTTTTCTTCGTCCAAAAAGACACACCAAAAAACATCCAAACACCTCCACACAGCCCGTCTGTAATGTCCCTCTTGTATTGAAGCCCCACCATGAGAAATTGTTCCTAAAAAAATGTAATAAGTCTATGTTTTAAGCTTGTTTGTAGCGGAAGCTCCTCTTCCTGGTCCGTCCAAATCGCGCGAGACATGAGGGTGAGTAGATAATGAGTGAAATTTGAATTTTGGGTGAACTATCCCTTTAAAAAAAACACAACAGAAAAGGTTGTGGTGCGTTCGCTGACCTCTGACCGGCGTGGGTCATGTGACACTTCTCCACACATACGACCACAAACACAAAGCATCCAAGATGACTGGAGTGTCTCCTCTTCCTCATCCTCCTCCTTCTTTTTTCCTCCTACTCCTCTTCCTCTCCTCCTTCTCCTTCTCCTCCTCCTCCTCCTTCTCCAAGTTTACCTCCTCCCTCCTTCCCCTCCTCCTCCTCTTCCTCCTCCTCATCCTCCTCCCTCTCCTTCCTACTCCTCTTTCTTCTCCAAGTTCCCCTCCTCCCTCCCTCCTCCTTTTCCCCTTCCTCTTCTTCCTTCGCCTCCTCCCTCCTTCCCCTCCTCCTCTACCTCTTCCTCCTTCCCCTCCTCCCTTCTTCCCTCTTCTTCCTAATCCTGCCTCCTTCTCTTTTCATCCTACTCCTCTTCCTCTCCTCCTTCTCCTCCTCCCTTCTCCTCCTCCCTCTCCTTCCTACTCCTCTTCCTTCTCCAAGTTCTCCTCCTTCCCTCTTCCTCCTTCTCCTCTTCCTTTGCCTCCTTCCCCTCCTCCTCCTCTTCCTCCTTCTCCTCTTTCCTCCTTCCCTCTTCCTCCTCCTTCTCTTCCTCCTCCCTCCTCTCCTCCTCCTCCTTCTTCTCTTCCTCCTCTTCCCTCCTTCCCCTCCACCTCCCTCCTCCTCCTCCTCCTCATCTTCCTCCTCCTCCTCCTCCTCCTCCTCCTCCTCCTCCTCTGCTGTGTTAATTGCACTGAGGATGAACTGTTGTTTTAAATTTAGCAGTGTTATTAAGGTCTGTTAATTACGTTGTTAACGAGGTGGAGGGAGCGAGACGCTGCAGAGGTGTGTGTGTGTGTGTGTGTGTGTGTGTGTGTGTGTGTGTGTCTCTGTGTGTGTGTGTGTGTGTGTGTGTGTGTGTGTGTGTTTCATATTTTCTCACGGTCTGATCATCAGCTGACTTCCTGCTGTTTTCCGTCGCTGTTACACAAACTCTCTCTCTGTCACAGTTTCACAGTTTTGTTTTCTAATTTATAAGAACCAGACAGAAACTTTCAAATATGACGTCATTTAGTTTAGTTTTCAAGGTAAATACAGAGACTGCTTGAAGAAAAACTGTCCCTGAAGGCAACGCGCATCTGCTGGTTTTGCATGAATTTACCTCTAAAACAACTCTGTGTGGTAACGTTGTGTTATTAGCGTGGTGCCAAATTTGCCAATTTTGCCAAAAATTTGCCAAAATGTTGAACTATCCCTTTTAACTCTATGAGATAATAACACAACGTTACCAGACAGAGTTGTTTTAGAGGGAAATTCATGTAAAACCGCTGATGCGCGTTGCCTTCAGGGACAGTTTTTCATCAAGCAGTCTCTGTATTTCCCTCTAAAACAACTCTGTCTGGTAACGTTGTGTTATTATCTCATAGCGTGGTGAATGTGCAGGTCACAACTTGTCCACCAGAGCGTTGTGGAGTTGTTGGATTGTGTATTTGATGAGTTTGATGATGAGGGAAACCAAGAAATCCCATAATGAGCCTCCGTAGAGTAGCTCTGAGCAGCTCACGGCTCTGCTCCGCCGTTCTAAAAACAGCTTGCACCGACAATTAAAAGTAACGAACCTGCTACTGCTGTGACTATAGGGATTATGGCAATGGGCCAATTTGACAAAATGTTGAACTATCCCTTTAATTAATTGAGGATTTTGAACAATTCAGTAAAAAAAAAAAAAGCTCCAGAATAATGAAGTTAGCATGCGAGGCCGACAGGACCGGCCGCGACCAGCTGAGCGCGATGTGCTGCGACGTCTCCGCAGGGCGTTCGGTTCATCACACACACACACACACACACACACACACACACACACACACACACACACACACACACACACACACCGGCCAGCTCAGCCTCCTCCCGTCTAATGAGATGATTTGTCATTAGCGCTGATTCGGTCGCGCTCGGCTGCTTCGTCCACGCTGCGACGCCCCGGGGACGAGCGGACGACCTCAGACGACCCCCTCACCTGCAGACTGGACGGCTGTGTGTGTGTATGTGTGTGTGTGTCTGTGTGTGTGTGTGTGTGTGTGTGTGTGTGTCGGCCTGCAGCAGCTCACATCCAGATGTTAACACCTACAATTAAAACATCCACTCGTCTCAGTTTCACTTCAATAAGAAACTATAGGCTACACTGCAAAAACTCAACATCTTTCCAAGAATATTTGTCTTATTTCTTGTCAAAATGTCTCATTTCTGGTCAAAACCAAACTCTTTCCACTTAAAATAAGACTCATCGCCTAAAAATTAACTTGTTTTTAGATCATTTTCACTTGTTTCAAACTAATTTTCACTTGAAATAAGTAGAAAAATCTGCCAGTGAAAGCAAGTTTGTTTGTGCTTGTAAGAAGAAAGAAAAACTTGCTCCATGTTGTCCTTCTGGGTCAAATTGACCCAATCTGTTCACTTCCTCCATCCTTCCTTCTTTCCTTCCTTTCTCCCTTCCTTCTTTCTAATATCCTTTTTCCCTTGCTTCTTTCCTTCCTTCCTTCCCTTCGTCCTTACTTCTTCTTCCTTCCTCTTTCTGTTCCCTCCCTCCATCTTTCCTTCCTTCCTTCCTTCCTTCCTCCATTCTTTTCTCCCATCAATCCCTTTGTCCTTCTTTCCTTCCTTCCTTCCTTCTTTCCCTTCGTCCATCCTTGCTTCCTTCTATCCCTTTGTCCTTCCTTCCTTCCTTCCTTCTTTCCCTTCGTCCTTCCTTGCTTCCTTCTATCCCTTTATCCTTCCTTCCTTCCTTCCTTCTTTCCCTTCGTCCTTCCTTCCTTCCTTCTATCCCTTTATCCTTCCTTCCTTCCTTCTTTCCCTTCGTCCTTCCTTGCTTCCTTCTATCCCTTTATCCTTCCTTCCTTCCTTCCTTCTTTCCCTTCGTCCTTCCTTGCTTCCTTCTATCCCTTTATCCTTCCTTCCTTCCTTCTTTCCCTTCGTCCTTCCTTGCTTCCTTCTATCCCTTTATCCTTCCTTCCTTCCTTCTTTCCCTTCGTCCTTCCTTGCTTCCTTCTATCCCTTTATCCTTCCTTCCTTCCTTCCTTCTTTCCCTTCGTCCTTCCTTGCTTCCTTCTATCCCTTTATCCTTCCTTCCTTCCTTCTTTCCCTTCGTCCTTCC
>NC_140922.1:33580262-33600262 GCF_045865225.1 Trachurus japonicus | reverse complement strand
TGCTGCATTCACGGTCCCTGGGAAAAGGCAGCACTACAATTTTCATGCGTAACTGTGCAAAAGCTGCACTTTGGCGCATGTATTGTTTCTCAATGGCAATTTTAGGAAAACGCCTAGATATACACTTAGAAAAACATGTGTAAAATACTAATTTTTAGCAGGATTGTTATCAAATTTGAACTGGGGCCAGGTAAGGCTTCATGCTGTGGTCCCATTGTGTTTTCCAGCTAAAATTCTCAGCTACACTCATCTTCAGGCATCTGATTGCAACAAAAAAATTCAGGCGAGAATAAAAACATTCTAATTCAGTGTGCTCCAACTTAGATTACTCAATGATAATAGCACTTATAGTGATTATTTCAGTTTGGGGAAAAACTTCAGAGTGATACCTTTCAAAAGAGACCAAGCCCATCCATATTCTCCAAACAGTTCAAGAACAGCATTCAATTTACTTTGGGTACGCCTTGGATAGGCGAATATTACAGAATTTATAGGAGTGGTAAGAGGGTATCTCTGTGTCACTTTGAGCTCCTGTTATTGAAGCGATGACAACATCTGGTTCAAACAGTCGTTTATTAACCAGTCGTTTTACTGCTGTCTGAGCTCCTCGCCAAAATAAAAGACTCACACACACATGAATATATAGTTTATGTAGTTTTATATATAAAATAAAAGCACATGTGTGAAAATACCAAGCTTTTATTTTGAAAGGAATGTGTTGGTTTGTTGGTTTGTTTGTCAGTTGAGAGACTTTTAAATTGTGTCAAAGTCTCCGTGACGACACAGATCAGCTGAGCTCTGACTGTGTGTCATTGAAAGTCACCGTGAAATCTGATTGGCCGACGGCCGCCTCTCAGGTGTGCGCGGCGCTAATGTTTCCTCCACCGTGTCATTTCCTGTCGGCTGGTTGAGAGTCACCGTGACGCTTGTGAATGCCTCTCTCTCTCTCTCCCTCTCTCTCTCTCTCTCTCTCTCTCTCTCTCCCTCTCTCTCCCTCTCTCTCTCTCTCTCTCTCTCTCTCTCTCTCCCTCTCTCTCTCTCTCAGTGCTGTAGTCTATGTGATACTCAGTATACTCAGTATACCCACTGAAAATACATAAACCCCAACTTTTTCTGGAAATTTTACAACCTTTTCTTAGAATATTTTAACTTTTTTTTTTTTTTCAGAAATTTTGTCTCTTTATTAATTATTGTTTAACTTTTTTTTTTTTGGGGGGGGGGGGTTACCACTTTTCCTAGAATTAATTAAATAATAATTAATTAATTAAGTTAAATTTTAACAGTTTCTTCTCAATTTTTTTTTTATTATTTTTTTCCAAGACATGTTACCCCTTTTGTATTATTGTTTGCCCCTTTTTTTGAGAGAGAAATTTTGCCACATTTTTCTATAATTTTTTGCAAAATTTTACCTTTTTTTTTGAGGAATTTTACCACTTTCTTTCTAAAAAAATTTGCGAAATCTTACCACTTTTTTTCTAAAAAAAATTTGCGAAATCTTACTATTTTTTCTCAAAAAAAAAAAAAAATTACTTTTTTTTTTTTTTGGAAATTTTACCACTTTTTTCTAGAAATGTTTCAACTTTTTTGGAGAAATTTTACCACTTTTTTTCTAAAAAAAAATTTGCGAAATCTTACAACTTTTTCTAGAATTCTAAAAAAAACTTTTACAATTTTTTTTTTTTTTTTTTTTAGAAATTTACCACCACCGTTTACCACTTTTTTTCTAAAAAATCTTAAACCTTTTTTTGTTTATTTTATTTTTATTTTTTTAAATCTTACCACTGTTTTCTAGGGCTGTCAAACGATTAATTTTTCTAATCGCAATTAATCGCATTTTTTTCCATAGTTAACTCGCGATTAATCTCTATTAAAAATATTATATATGGCGCTTTGGACTTTCAACACTCCAAAGTGTTTTTTTGGAGAAATTGTACCACTTTTTTCCAGAAATTTCTCTAAAATCTTTCAAAAATGTATACACCTAATTTAAATGTACATTGATTGTTTGTGTATTTCTGGTGTTTGCTTCAACATTTTGTCCAATGGGGGTCCGTGGTCTAATTTGTGTCAATTTTGGGTCCTTGATGTAAAAAAAAAGTTTGAGAACCACCAGTGATACAAGTATGAACAGTTTACCCACCTATGAAGCAGTATACTATATATATATGTATTGCTGCGTTCGATTGCACTCGGAAATCGGAAAGATCCCGGTCGGAAAGTCCGACTTCCGAGGTAAATGCGTTTCATTGCGCAACCTCGGAAAACATGGCCGGCCACAGTAAGCTCATATCTTTCGAGCATCAAAAAGTAGCTGCTGCTGGGGAAGAACATTAGCTGCTTGGGGGAGAGAGAGAAATAGAAACGCCACTTCTGCTACACACAGTCTTGAACGCACCAGAGAGGGGAATCCTGCATGTGTCACAGCGAGCTGTGCAGATTCAACTCTTGCTGCAGTAGCGTGGAACTAGGCTATATTCCCTTTTCCACAACTTCTCCCTTCTAGGTTGGAAAATAAATAGCCTAAATAAATAAATACCTCTCGCGGTGTGCGACGCCATATTGCTGTGACGTAATTCCGACCGACTCGGGCTGCTTGGATCCCATCCGAGTTCCCGAGTCGGAGTTCCGACTTCAAGGGCCGTTCTATTGCATTTTTCCGAGATGGAGGTCGGATCTTTCCGAGTTCCGAGTGCAATCGAACGCAGCATAAATCCACCACTTTATTTTCCCATGATCCATTGCGCCACACCACAACAGAAGTCGGTTTTAGTAGCATTCTAGCTAGCGGCTAACTGGTAGCGTTAGCGGCTAACTGGTAGCGTTAGCCGCCGGTGTAGGCACCAAATGTGGGGGCTCTGGGCTGCCAAAACCGTTTTGACTAAATCTGATGTTTGTTAAGTCTATAAAACGAATTATTGAACAAACATTACTATTTCTGTGTCCACGTTTTTGTAATTAGTCATGGTTATCGTAGTTGTTAGCTTTGCTGCTGCTGACAGCTAACAACAGCAGCAGCTAAGCTAACTATCAGGACGTCAGCTGTTAAAACCCTCCCGTTGTGGGACACGACATGAAACTACTCCAGTTAGCTCAGTCATGTTGGAACTAGGATATCCGCTGGAAAAAATATTTTTTTCATGGGCCGTTTATTGAGTTATTTAAGACACTGCTAATGGCTAACAGCTAACGGTTAGCCCAGCTATGGTTAATCTAAAATGTAATGAATGGAGTGTCATGGCGACACCCAGCGTCGTTCTCAGGAAAGTGGTGGATACTACACCTCTGCCCTCTCTCCTTCTCTCCCTCCTTCAGACGGTGAAGGCGACGTCGGCGCTGGGCGACCCGCGGGTCACCTACAACCTGGAGGAGGGCCAGGTGGCGGAGACCAACATGCCGGTGCGGTTCTACATCAAACCCAACCGGGCCGACGGCTCCGCCTCCGTCCTGGTGGCCGAGAACCTCGACCACGAGGCCACGCGCTCCTTCACGCTCAGGGTTCGAGTCCAGAACGTGGCCGCCGTGCCGCTGGCGTCCTTCACCACCGTCTACGTCAACGTCACGGGTCAGGGAGGTTTCTCTTTCTCCTCCTCTAACTCCTCTTCTTCTCTTTCTCCTCCTCTCCTCCTCTTTCTCCTCCTCTTCTTCTCCTCCTCTTCTTCCTCTTCCACTCCTCTTCCTCCTCCTCTTCTCCTCCTCCTCCTCTTCTCCTCCTCTTCTTCCTCCTCTTCCCTTCATTTCCTCCTCCTTTTCCTCCTCCTCTTTCTTTTCTTCCCCCTCCTCTTCCTCCCTCCCCCTTCTCCTCCTCCTCCTCCCCCTCTTCCTCTTTCTCTTTCTGTCTGATTCTCTCCATCATCTCGTCCTTTTCTCTGTCAGTTTGACTCTTTGTGTTCTGATCCAGATCCTCACACAACAACAACAACAAACACACAGAGAAATAAATAACCCCCCTCCTCTCTCTCTCTCTCTCCCTCTCTCTCCCTCTCTCTCTCCCACACTCTCTCTCTCTCTCTCCCTCCAGACGTGAACGACAACGTTCCCTTCTTCCTCTCCTCCACCTACGAGGCGACGGTCCCTGAAGGAGCCGAGATCGGAACCTCGGTGGCTCAGGTGTCGGCCACCGACCTGGACTCTGGTCTGCACGGGAAGGTGAGAGGAGGAGGAGGAGGGGGGGGTTAGGGTTAGGAGGAGGAGGAGGAGAGAGGAACAGAGTGAGAGGAGGAGGAGGAGGAGAGGAGAGAGGAGGAGGAGTACTCGATTACTTTGTGTATTCTGTCCCTCCTCTGTTGCTCACCCTGAGGTTTCTCCATCTTTTCCCTGTTAAAAGGGTTTTCTATGGAGTTTTCCTCAGTGGATGTGAGGGTCTAAGGACAGAGGATGTGAAGCCCTTTGAGACAAACTGTTTGTAAAAACGGGCTATACAAATAAAATTGCCTTGCCTTGCCTTTACTTTCTGACTTATCGTAATCATTCCTCTTAATTTAATTTAAATTTAATTTATTGGTTTAAATATACAGAGACAATGCAGATTAATAAACATTAAAGCAGAAGTAAGTGATATATTTGTGTTAATTTAAGTCTTAAATAGTTCTATCTTCCAACAGCAATCACTTACATAGAGTGTTTGGACTGAAACACGGTCTGTCAGTCACTCTGCTCTGCTCTGAGCCCAGGAGAAAACTTTTCTCGTATCCTACAGTTTTTATCCAATGAGGAGAGAGAACGGTAAAAAGGGCTGTGTGTGCAGCCAAGGGACGCCGTGAATGTGGTGACGTAGGGACGAGGACTGTTATGGTGCGTTCAAGGCACCCCGTAACTCGTGTTTTTCCGACCTGTGAAGTCGTACCAGTTCGATCTGGTACGAGTTCACGGGTCAGAAGTTACGAGTGGCCGTTATAGTGACTTTCACAGGTAAAACAGGTCGGAGAAACACGAGTGGGTTGCCTGGAACGCTACAAAGTCGTAAGTTGTGACTTGAAGCTGTAACTTACGGTTTCAAAAGCCTGCCTGGAACGCAGCATTAGCCAAAACGACCAGATCGCTTACTTCTGCTTTAATGTTAACATGCTGGTTTAGCCAAGTTGGCTAATTTTCAACCGTAGCCTCTGGGGCAGGTGACTTGAGCACTACAATGATTAAAATGCATTAAAAAATAAACAAACACAAAACAGTACTATGCCTACTTATAAAGTACAGTATACAATACAATATATTACAATCTTCCCACTCTCTTCCTCTCTTCCCCTCCACCTTCTCCTCCTCTCCTCCTCCTCCTCCTGCTCCTCCTCCTCCTCCTGCTCCTCCTCAGGTGTCCTATGTCATCCTCAGAGATGAGAGCGGCGACTCCCAGTTCTTCGTCATCGACCCCCAGACCGGAGTCATCGTCAGCGGCGCCTCCTTCGACCGGGAGCAGAAGTCCTCCTACCTCATCGAGGTCCAGAGTCAGGACGGGACCGAGTCGGCCCGGCCGGGCCAGCAGGGCCAGCCCAACACCGGTAGCACACACACACACACACACACACACACACACACACTCTGACAAAATCTGTGTATCACTCGTTCATTTGCTTTTCAAAATAAAACTAAAAAAACGAAATAATGACTCGTTTTGTTCCCAGAACCAATATAAGGAAACGGATAACGGCTCATTTTACGGTTTCCGATTTTGTGCACATATGGAAAATGTAAAAAAAACGGATAGGCTAATGGGTAGAGCCACCGACGGAAACAAAATATTGAGTGGTGAATTTGTTTTGTCAGTAAAAACAAAACGAGAAATTGAGCCTAATTTGTGATTTTGTTGTTTTTTTTTACCCAAAATTGAAAAAATCGACCTGCTTCTGTTTTTTGATGTGTCAATTGTATTAAAAAATCAAACTGTTAATCCAGAAAAGCACGTAATTTTAATGAGAACAACAGTAACGGACGATAGTTTATTCACGTCACTATAAGGGCCGTGATATACTTGCTGTAAACTACGCGAACGCGAGCTGCCACGCGTATCCCGCGTCGCGTCACCTCGCGTCGATATGTGCGTTCGGTCGCAGCCGACGCATCAAACGGACGCAGGATACGCGTGGCAGCCATGATGCGCTCCCGTTCGCGTAGTTTACAGCAAGTATAACGAGGGCTAAACACCGTTTAGACTAATCTGATGTTTATAGAGTCTATGAAACTGTGTGCACGTTTTTGTAATTATTAGTCATGGTTATCCTAGATTAGCTGGGCTAGCCGTTAGCTGTTAGCCGTTAGCGGTGTCTTTAATAACTCCGTAAACAATAAACGGTCCAAAGTAAAATGAAATAAAAATTTTCCAGCAGATATCTTAGTTACAACATGACTGAGCTAACTGGAGTAGTTTCATGTCGTGTCCGACAACGGGAGGGTTTTAATAGATGACGTCCTGATGTTAGCTTAGCTGCTGCTGTTAGCAGATAACAGCAGCAGCTATAGGCCTAGTGACGTGAAAATGTGACATGTAGCCTAGCTAAACTGTCATCCGTCACTATTGTTCTCATTAAAATGACATGCTTGGTTCTGGTTCACACGACTTGCATAAAATCTAAATATGCAAATTTAACCGTTATCCTATATTTCAGTGGTTCTCAACCTTTTGTACATCAAGGACCCCTACATTGACACAAATTAGACCACGGACCCCCCAAGTAAACACCAGAAATACACAAATATTTGTTCTGAGACTGAAGAACATTACTTTCTTATACTTTTAAATTAGGGAAATATTATAGAGAAATTTCTGGAAAAGTGGTCCAATTTCTCCCCAAAAAATTAAACATTTCTAGGAAGAAGTGGTTAAAATTTCTCGTAAAAAAATGTTCAAAATAAAAATAAAAAAGTAAAAATTTTCTAGAAAAAAGTGGTAAGATTTCTAAAACAAAAAAGTTTTTAAAAAATCTAGAAAAAGTGGTAAAATTAAAAAAAAAAACTTCTAGAAAAAAGTGGTAAAATTTCTCGTAAAACAATGTTCAAAGTAAGAAAGTAAAAATTTTCTAGAAAAAAGAGGTAAAATTTCTAAAACAAAAAAGTTAAAAAAAAATCTAGAAAAAGTGGTAAAATTAAGAAAAAAAAAAAAAACTTCCAGAAAAAAGTGGTACATTTTCAAGAAATAAATTGGGGACCCCCTTCAGATCTCTCAAGTACCCCTAGGGGTCCCCGGACCCCAGGTTGAGAACCACTGCTATATTTGTTTTCTGTTTTCCATTTGTGCACAAAATCGGAAATCAGAAAAATGAGTCTAGTCTTTTTCCGTTTTTTTCATTTTGGTTCCGGAAGCAAATATTGAAAAAATGAGTCATTATTAGTTTTTTTTTTTAGTTTTGGTTTTATTTTGAAAAACAATGAATGAATGATACCCGGATTCTGACACACACACTCGGACACACACACTCGGTAACCTTGGTGACTCCGCCCCCTCAGACACGGCGTACGTGAGGATCTTCGTGACGGACGTGAACGACAACGCTCCGTCGTTCTCTCAGCCGGTGTACGAGGTCAGCGTGGAGGAGGACAAGGAGGTGGGCTTCGTCATCATCACCGTCACCGCTAACGACGAGGACGAAGGTGAGCAGCTGCTTCCTGTTTCCTCTCCTTTTGTTTCCCCTCTTTCCTTTTCTGTTCTTCTCTTCCCTTTCTTCTTCTTCCTCCTCTGCTCCTTCTATATTCTCCTTCCTTTCCTCATCTTCTTTTGTTTCCTTTCTCCCTCTGTTCTTTCTTTCTTTCTTTCTTTCCCTCCTCTCTCCTCCTCTTCTTTCCTCTCCTCTCCCCTCCTCCTCTCTCCTCCTCTCCTCTCCCTTCAATCTTCTCCTTTCCTCCTCTCCTCTCCCCCTTCCTCCTCTCCTCTCTTCTCCTCCTCTCCCCTCCTCTCCTCTCGCCCTTCCTCCTCTCCTATCCTACTCCCCTCCCCTCCTCCTCTTCTCTCCTCTCCTCTCCTCTCCTCCTCCTCCTCCTCCTCTCCTCTCCTCTCCTCTCCTCTCCTCTCCTCCTCCTCCTCCTCCTCTCCTCTCCTCTCCTCTCCTCCTCTCCTCTCCTCCTCTCCCTTCTCCTCTCCTCTCCTCTCCTCTCCCCTCATCTCCCCCTTCCTCCTCTCATCTCCTCTCCCCTTCCTCCTCTTCCTCTCCTCTCCTCTCCTCTCCTCTCCTCTCCTCTCCCCTTTCTTTCGGGGTGCATGCTGGGAGTGTGTGTGCTGCGGAGTGAGTCCTGAGTGAGAGTGGCTGGTGGTGAGTTTTCGGTGGTTTTCAAACTTTTTCTTCTGGTTTCTGACTGTGCTGGATGGTTGCATTGTAGGTTTTGTGACAGTTATTGTGTTAGTGGGCTCGGGGTCGGTGTCCCCGGCGGGGATGGCGTCCTCGAGGAGGACGCCGTCTCTCTCCATCCGACACGCGGTTCGGGTCCAGCCCGAGCCGTCGGTGCCGGTGGAGGAGGTTCTGCTGGCGGCAGGAGAGCGCGTGGGGCATGAGAACCTGAGCTACGCCTCCAGGCTAAACCGGAGTGTGGTGGTGTTTCTGAAGGAGGAGAGGTTTGTGGCGGAGCTGATAGCGAGCGGCGTCACGCTGAACGGGGTTTACCTGCAGGTCTCGCCGCTCGCTGCGCCCTCCACCCGGGTCATTGTGTCAGGTGTTCCCCCGTTTATCCCGGACGAGCTGCTGGAGGAGCAGCTGCTGCGCTTTGGGAAGCTGGCGAGCGGGTTTAAGACGGTGGGTTTGGGCTGTAAGGATGAGAAACTGAAGCATGTGCAGTCCTTTAGGAGGCAGGTGTTTATGTTCCTCACGTGTCCGTCTCAGACGCTGGAGGTTTCATTCAGGGTCAGACATGAGGAGGGACATTACATGGTGTACGCCAGCACTGGTAGAATGAAATGTTTTGAGTGTGGAGATGTGGGCCACAAGCGGACTGCGTGTCCTCGCAGGGCGGCCGAGGCGCGCCCCGGGCCCGCGCGGCAGGCGACGCCGCTGCGGAGGACGCGGCAGACACCGCGGCTCCGGGGGAGGGCGATGCCCCCCCGCCGGACGCAGCCGATGGCACGGAGGAGCAGAGCGGGCAGGGGGAGAGTCAGGCTGGGGAACAGGAGGCCGAGACAGGCGGGGAAGCAGGGAATGAAGACAGGACAGCAGCTGCAGCAGCTGCAGCAGCTGCAGCAGCGGAGGGACAGGGAGGAGCAGAGGAGGTGAATGGAGAGGGTTCAGGAGGCAGCAGAGGACAGACAGCTTCATCTGAACACAGTCAGGCTGCTGCAGACGGAGACTCAGGTGCAGTGGAGGGGGATGAGGATATGGACTTTGAGACCGACTCTGACTGTGTCTCTGTGGCAGATTCCCAGTCAGGGGGTGGAGATCTGTACACGCTGGAGGACATTAACCTGTTCCTCGATGAGACCTTTGGTAAGTCTGTGAAAGTGGCTGATCATTTTCCTGATGTTCAGAAGTTCATTAGGAGTGTGTCGACTCTACAGAGGGTTGTTGGCTTGGACTTGTTGGATGAGAAGAAACGTTTTCGGTTAAAGAAACACTTGACAGGGCTCAGGAAGTGATTAGGGCAAACAGAGGAAAGGTTCAAAAAGGCGAAAAATTCGTACGAAAAATGATGATGATTGTGTTTGCACCTGGTGGTCCTTCTCTTACTGTCTCTATTTTCCTGTCTCCATCGTTCTCTCCATCAGTTTAAGATGCACCAGGTGAGGTGTAGGCTCGTTTAAACATCTAACGGGGGGGAGGAGTCAACAGGAGGAGGGCGGTTATTTCAGAAATGAATCACAACAGAAAAAATTGAATATTATTTTTCTTCAGGAAACACACAGAGATGTAGGGAATGAGAACAGACTGGGGTTGTGTGGTGGCAGGGGCAGTATGTTTGTCTCATGGGACAAACTTATCTGCCGGTGTTGGCCGTCCTTTTTTCTCCAGGGCTGAACAATCCACCATCCTGTCCCACCACAGAGATAGAGGACAGGCAGGGCTGTAGCACGTCAGAGCAGAATATACAGGACATCTCCTTCTGCTTTGTTTAATACTTTATGCTCCGAACCAGGGCGCACACAGCCTGATTTTTCCACGTCCAGTAAACAGATTTCCTTGCAGCAGTGTGATCAGAGGGAAATGTGTTGGTGATGGGGGGGGGGGCGACTGGAATTGGTACAACAGATTTCCCAGTAGACAGGACAGGGAGGAGCCTCACCTGCAGTCGTCAGCTTTAGTGTCACGGGTGGTTTCAGAGTCAGGGGCACTGGTGGATGTGTGGGAGGCTCAAAACATCCTCAGGCGAGGCAGTATACCTGGGTAAGGGTGGTCGATGGAGGGTGAGGGCAGCCAGGCTGGACAGGCTTACATCAGCACCATGGCATACAGCAACAGGCTACTGAGCAGCCACAGTCTCCCAGTAGGTTTCACCGACCATCATCTAGTTCACGGTAGAGTTTCACAGCTCACCAACCACCAGAGGCAGCTCCTACTTGGCACTTTCACTGTGAGGCTGTTCCAGGACCAAGTTTTCTGTCAGCCTTTTCAGTCCTTTTGGGGAACATGGCGGGGGACAGGCAAAGCGGGATTTTGTGTCTCTGAGTCCATTGGTGGGAGGTGGGAAAGGCTCACATTCGGGTTGTCTGTGCAGCAATAACAAGTCATTCCACTGCAACAGTCCAGGAGAGTTCAGTAGGACCTAGAAAAAGAAATTGGGGATTTGGAGAAACAGTGTTCCTTACACTGGCAGCCAGCCACAGACAGCAGCAGACTCCCATCTTAAAAAAGCAGGAACTAGGGTCTTTCATGCAGGAGAGGGTTAAAGGGGCCCTGGTCAGTCTCGCTGGCTTATAAATATTAGAGACATGGCATGGCTCCCCACTTCCTTGTTTCTTTAATTTGGAGAGGTTCTGTGTCGCAGACCAAGCAGAATGGTCGGGCTCCGCCTCCCTGATGGCTCGTTTATCCTCGGACCCAGTGAAGATGAGGCAGCATGCGGTGGATTTTTTACAGCGCCCTCTACAGGAAGGGAGGACTGTACCAGAGAGTGTGTGACGAGCTGCTGCAGGACCTCCCTCAGCTGACGTCTGGGGACCGAGGCGTGCTTGGCGGCTGACGGTCTCTCTTGGAGGAGCTCACACGCTGCTGGGGGCTCAGATGGAGCTGTCTGGTCGGTCGCTCCTGGACTGGACGGACTACCCCGGCAGGATTTTTATAAACATTTTTGGAGGTGTCCTTGGAACTGACCAGTGTGAGGTGCTGCGAGAGGCCTCTCAGAACCGGCAATCTTACCAACATCATGCAGGCTTGCAGTCCTCTCACTGCTGCCGACGAAAGAGGCGATCTGCGGTGCTGGAGAACTGGAGACCGGTTTTGCGTGGTTATGCACTGACTACAAACTTTTATCCAAAGTGCTTGGCAAAACAGACCTTTAAGGGTGTGAAGGAATAATAATCCACAGGGGACCAGTCATACTGTGTACCGACCGAAACCATTACTGACAATCTTTTTCTGTGAGAGACTTACTGGACCATTTGTAGATTTGTGCAGCACATGGTTGCTGGTATGATCTCTTTAGATCAGGAGAAAGCGTTTGATCGAATTTGATCACGGTGTTTTGCTTGTTTTCCACGTTAAGAGCTTTTGGTTTTGGAGATGTTTTGTTTCACTGTTGAGTTTGGTTTGTATAGTGAAGCTGTTGTAGGTCAAGGTTGGTGTGGTCCATGTGGGGAGGGGGGGCCCTGAGCTGTCCCAGTGCAGGTACAGAGGGCATTAGGCAGGGGTGTCCGCACTCTCTGGCCAGCTGTACTCTGTGGCCATTGAGCCCCTTCTGGCCAAAGTTGAGATCGAGGCTGTCTGGGATCAGTTTGCCGGGTTTGCTTCACCGGCCCCCGCTGGTGGTTCGGCCTATGCTGATGACGTTAATGATTATGATGTTCGGGAACCAGGGAGATGTGTCCTTTTTTAACCTCAGGCCTTGGATCTTTTCAGCAAAGCTGCTTCAGCAAGGGGTAAATTGGGGGAAAAAGTGAGGCTTTGCAGGTGGGGGTCGTTGGGGGGAAACAGCGGCACCGGTAGTTACCGGGGAAACCTGAGCTGGGGAAGGCCAGGGGCATGAAGGTGCTGGGGGTGGTTTCTGGGGAGTGAGGAGGGTTCAGAAGAAGATCTGGGAGGGTGTGATGGAGAAAGTGTGTGCCAGACCTGTCTAAGTGGAAATGGGTTGGCTCCCTCAGCTCTCCCTACAGGGGACACGCGTCCTGATTGTCAATCACTTGGTTGCCTCGACCCTTTGGCACAAATAGCTGAGGGTCTTGCAGCCACCGAGGGGCCTGGGTCGACGGCATCCGAGGCCAGAACGGTGGATTTCTTCTGGGTCGGGGGACACCCACTGGCTGTAGATCAGCGGCTGCATGCACCTGCCGGGTACATGAGGGTGGGACAGGGCCGGTCAAACATCGCAGCACGGGTCGCGGCTTTCAGCTGCAGACGGCCCAGAGATCTCCTGTACAGCTTTGGTCTGCCGTGGCTGGACACAGCCTGCCTGCGTGCTGAGGAAGGCCGGTCGTCTCGGTACGATAAACACTCTTGTTTGCGGCTGTGAGCATCAGCTCAGTGGACTTACAATGGTTTAACATCGTTTTTTACCAGTCGGTGCTAACCGGAGGCGGCGCAGGTCTTCACATTCCAGCGGAAGGCTGCAGTAAACACCGGGGAATGTGGCTCTTCGAAGAGCCGCCTGCTGTGGACCAGCTTCCTCACCTCGGGGGTCCTGTCCGCCCGACAGCCTCAGGATCCGACGGAGGGAGGCCGGCTGCCTGAAGCTGGGTACAGCTCTAAGGATCCCCCAGTCACTCCCCCACCTAGGCCAGAGCGACTGAGCTTTGAGGTCCAGCAGAGTGCTGCACAGCTGGTGGCCGAGGTCTGTGGGTCCCCTGCCGGAGGTTTCTTAGGGGGGTTGTGAAGGACCGGACTGTTCTGGACCAGTGGATAGCGACAAGCATGAGTACGGTGTTTCCAGCCCTGATGGTTTCTCCTTTTTTCTCTGCGGTTGGCCAGTGGCAGTGGAGGAGGAGGACCTGCCTGCGATTCTCGAAAGACCCCACGCTGGGAGACCTGGAAGTCTCCTGGGGGAGAAGGGAGGCGTAGAACATCGGTGTGAAGGTGGCAGGCCTGCGCTCTTCTGGCCGAGTTGAATGGTGTCGAGGTTGGACTGGAGTTTTGTGGCAGGGGCTCTCTCCAGGAGGTGTGTGGCGGTCCTGTAACACACCCCCAGTTGAAAAACGGACGGGCAGAAAAACCTCCGGTGGAGGAATTGTACATTGGGGCCCTAGCTACAAACAGGTTATCGGGCACCCCGTGATCCTAGCACGCGGGGTTGAAGTTGTTCCTTCTGCTCCGACCTGAGGACGTTACAACACCGGGTTGTCCAGGACCCAGACTGGACACTTCTGTTCAGGCTGCTGCAGGGGCTGGGTTCAGGGGTTAGGGGAGCACTTCACTTCCTGGTCCTATACATCTACGGGCCACGCTACTCTGCACAGGAAGAAGGCAAACACACACACACATCAACGTACATCGCAGGAGTTTTAGCGAAGTTAGGGTCACTTGAAAACGCTAAGAAAAGGGGCGGGGTCAGGGGTCACCCCCCCCCCCCTGGAGGTGGTGGCTCTGGAGACGGGGCTGCTGGCAGCTCGGCTGAGCGCGTGAGTTCAGCTTCTACGACCAGGCTGACGGAACCAAAAGAGAGGGTTGTTGGTGAAGTCCTGGCGGGTAAATGGGTGTTTGGGGTGTCGGCCAGGAGGACTCACTAGGCCTGAGTTTCTTGAGGCGTTTGGGCGTCGGTGTGTCGGCAGTGTGCTCAGGGGATGCCAGGGTGCCGGGGGGGCGAGGGGGGATATGATTGTGGAGAGGAGGGGTGTGGACAAAGGACAGACTGAGAATAAAAGTTTGGTGTTGGTAAAAAGCTAAAAAATCTCCTCCTCGAGTCCCCCCCATGCCGACCGCGCCGCCGTCCGCGCCGCGCGGCGCCTCGCCTATCTCCGCGCCCTCGGCGCGCCGCTCCGCGCCGCGCCGCCGCGCCCGCCGCGAGGGCCCATTCCGCGCCGCGCCCGCCGCGCGCCGCGCCGCCTCCGGCCTCCGCTCCTCGCCGCTGCCTCGCCGCGCACTCGCCTCGCCGCTTGCCGGGCCGCCGCCGCCGAGCCGCGCGACGCGCCCCCCGCCCCTCCGCGCCTCTCGCGCGCGCCGCGCCGCGCCGCTCCGCGCCCTCGTCCGCTCCGCGCCGCGCCGCGCGCGGCCTCCTCCGCCTCTCCGCTCGGCTCTCCCCGCCCCGCCTCGCCGACTCCGCGCCGTGCGCCGCGACGCGGGCCTCCGGTGCGCCCCCTTCGGCCGCTGCCGCGCCTCGACGCTCCTCTGCCCCGCCCCGCCCGCGCCGCTCCGAGCGCGACGCCTCTCCTCTCCGCTCCGCTCCGCGTCCGCGCTGCGCCTCATCCTCTCCCCGCCCCGCCTCCGCTCCAGTCGGGCCGCCGTCCGCCTCGCCCTCGCCGCGCCGGTCGCTCCGAGGCCCGGTCCGCGTGCTCCTCTCCGTCTCCTCCGCGCACGCTCTCCGCGCCCCCGTTCCTCCGCGGGCTCTCTCCTCTCCTCGACGCGGGGTCCTCTCGCTCCGCGCTTCCGCGCGCGCTACTCTCCGCCGCGCCGCGTCCCCGCGCCCCCCGCGCGCCGCCCGCGCCGCGGCCCCGCCCCCCGCCTCGGCCGCGCGACGCCCGGAGCTCCTCTCGGCCGGCCCGCCGCCGCGCTCCTCTCCTCTCCGCTCCTCGACGCCCGCTCCCATCCCCTCTCCTCCGCCCCCGCGGCGCCCGCGCGTACGGCTCCAGCTTCTCGCCGCGCCTCGTCGTCTCTCCGCCCCTCCTCCGAGTCCTCTGCTCCTCCGCCGCCTCGGCTCGCCCTCGGCCGCGCTCGCCCCCGCGGCGCCCTCCCGGGCCTCCGCGCCTATTATCCACTCCCCTCCGCGCCCTCGGGCCTTCCTCCGCATCCCTCGCCCCGCCCTCCGCGCCGCCCGCCGCTCCCGGCCGCCCCTGCCGCCTGGGCCGGGCCGCGCCGCAGCCGCTCGGCGTCTTCCCGCCGCCGCCTCCATCCCCGCCTCTCCCCTCCTGCGGCACTCTGCCGCGCCGCTCGCCCGCCGCCCCGCTTAATCCTCATCCGCGCCTCGCCGCGCCGCGCCCGCGCCGCGCCGGCGCCTCTCCGCGTCCCCGCCTCGCCTCCTCCGCCGCCTCCTCGCAATCCGCGTCTTTCGGTCCTTCTCGCGCGCCGCGCGCGCCGCGCCCCGTCCCCGAGCCGCCCTCCGCCCCGCGGCAGTCGGCCTCTCCTCCCCTACGCCCTCGGCTTCGCGCCGCTCCTCCGCGCCGCGCCTCGCCGGCTCTGCCCCCGTCCTGCGCCGCGCCGCGCCGCTTTACCCTCCGCTCTCCGCTCGCCCCTGTCTCTTCCGCGACCTTCCTCCGCGTCCTCGCCGGCGCCGCGTGCGTCTCCTGCTCCGCGCCTGTATCCCAGCCTCGAGCCCCGCCGCTCCTTCCTCCGCCTCCTCCTCGCCGCTCTGCGCGTGCTCCTCCCCTCTCCTCTCCTCTCCTCCCCTACTCCGTCGTTCTCCTCCTCCTCCGTCAATCGCGTCTCCGTCTCCTGTCTCATCCCCCTGCTCCTCGCCTCTCTCCCCTACTCTTGGGCCTCCGCCGTCCTCCTCTCCTGCTCCTCGCCGCTCCCCGCCTCTGCCTCCTCCTCCTCCGCCCGCTCCTCTCTTCTCGGCTCCTCGCCTCGTTCCTCTGCCGTCGCCATCCCCTACTCCTGCTTTCTCCTCCGCCCGTCCGCCTCCTCTCCGCTCCTTCTCGTCCCTCCTCTCCGCGCCCGTGTCCTCCTCTCTATCCTCCGCTCCTCTCCCCCTTCCTCCCATATCCGTCCTCTCCCCTCCTCTCCCCGCCGCTCCTCTTCTCGCCTCGCCTCTCATCTCCCTCCCCTCCTCCTTCTCCTCTCCTCTCCCTCTTCCGCTCCTCCCCTACTCCGCTTCTTATCCTCCTCCTCCTCTCCTCTCCTCTCCCTTGTCGCAGTCCCCTCCTCGCTCCGCTCCCGTGTCCTCCTCTCCTTATCCTCCCTCTCGTCTCCCCCTTCCTCCGCGCTCCTTCGCCCCTCCCTCCTCTCCTCCCCTGCCTCTCCCTTCCTCCCTTCATCCTTTCCTGTCCGTCGCCGCGTCCCTCCAGCGCTCTCCTTCGCCTCTCCGTCTCCTCTCTCTCCCCTCAATCCTCTCCTCTCCTTCCTCTCTCTGCCTCCTCTCCTTCCTCCCTCTGCCTCCTCTCCTTCCTCCCTCCGCGGCCTGCTCTCCTCTCCTCTCCCACCTCTCCCTTATCCTCTTCTCCTCCTCCTCCTCTGTCTTCTCTGTCTCTTCTCTCCCCTCCTTCCCTCCCTCGTACTCTCTCCTCTCCTCTCCCCTACGCCCTTCTCCTCCTCCTGTCGCCGCCGCGCCTCTGCATAGTCGCCGTCGCCTTGCGCCGCCCCTGCCCTCCTCGCCCCCGTTCCTCCTCTGCCTCTCCTCTCCTCCTCTCCTCTCCTCCTCTCCTCTCCTCCTCTCCTCTCCTCTCCTCTCCACTCCTCTCCTCTCTCCCTTCCTCCTCCTCCTCCTCCTCTCCCCTCCTCTCCTCTCCTCTCCTCTCCCCTCACCATTCCCTTCCTCCTTCATTCGCCTCTCCCGTGCCTCCTCTTCCTCTCCTCTCCCTCGCCCTCTCCTCTCCTCTCCTCTCCCCTCTCCTCCTCTTCTCCACCGCCTCTCCATCTCTTCCTCCTCTCTCATCTCCTTCCTCATCTCCTCTCCTTCTCTTCCTTTCCGCTCTCGCCTCTCCTGCCCTTCCTCCCTCCTCCTCCTCCTCCCCTCCCCTCCTTCCTCTCCTCTCCTCTCCTTGCACTTCTCCTCTCCGCTCCTCTCTCTCCTTCCTCCCCTCCTCCTCTCTCTCTTCTCCTTTCTACCTCTCCTCTCCGTCCTCTCCCCTCTCCTCCTTTCCCCTATCTCCCATCTCGTTCCTCCTCTTCCCCTCCCTCTCCTTCCGCTCCTCTCCTCCCTCTCCGCTCTTCTTTCTCCCCCCTCCTCCTCTCCTCGCATCCTCTTCCTCCTCTCCTGCGTCCGCCTCTCCTCCTTTGTCCCTCTCTCCTCTCCTCTCCGCTCCCTTCCTTCCTCTCCTCCCCCATCTGCGCCCCTCGCCTCTCCTCTCCTCTCCGCTCCCTTCCCCTTTCCCCCTCCTCCTCTCCCCCTCTCCTTCTCCCGCTCCTCTTCGCTCTCCTTCCAATCTTATCCTATCTTCCGCCCCTTCCTCTCCTCTCCCCTCCCCTCCTCCTCTCCTCTTCCTCTGCCTCTCCTCTTCCTCCTCTTCCTCCTCCCTCCTCCTCTCCTCTCCTCTCCTCTCCTCTCCGCGCACTCTCCTCTCCCCTGTCTCACTCCTGCTCCTCTCCCCTCCTCCTCCTCCTCCGCACGCGCCTCCGCTCCTCTCCTCCTCTCCTCTCCTCTCTCCTCCTCCTCCTCCTCTCCTCTCCTCTCCTCTTCTCTCCTCCCCTCCTCTCCTCTTCTCTCCTCTCCTCTCCTCTCCTCCCCTTCCTCCTTTCCTTTCCTCTCTCCTCCTCTCCTCTCCTCTCCCCTCTTCCCCTCTCCTCCTCTCCTCCTCTCCTCTCCTCCTCCTCTCCTCCCTGTCGCAGCTCATTAGCGAGTGCTGTTTCTCCCTCGAGGTCGACAGTTTTGATGTTTGTCTCTCTGTTTGTGTTTGTCCCTCGTTTCTCTTCCTCCTCCGCTCTGAACCAATCAGCAGCAGGAGGCGCAGAAATGAGAAGAAGGAGAAGAAATATCTCTCTCTTTCTTTCTTTCTTTCTTAATGACGTCTGTTGACTCGAGGCCTCCTCCCTTTTCTTCTCTGACAGAGGAGAGTGACGACTGATTATATTTTATTTTCTGTGTTTTAATCTTTAACCTTTATATTTTCTCTCCTCCTACGTTCACTCGCTCTCAGGAGATTCACACAAACTTCCTCTCGTCGTTTTTCATCCCTTCACCAAAACTTTTTTTACTCCCCCACTCCCTCTCTGATTGAAGGGAGAGGAGAGGAGAGGAGAGGAGAGGAGAGGAGAGGAGGAGGAGAGGAAGAGGAGGAGGAGAGGAGAGGAGGAGGAGAGGAAGAGGAAGAGGAGGGGAGAGGAGGAGGAGGACGGAGGAGGAGAGGAGGGGAGAGGGGGGGAGAGGAGAGGAGAGGAAGAGGAGAAGGAGAGGAGGGGGAAGGAGAGGAAGAAGAGAGGAAGAGGAGAAGAGAGGAGAAGGAGGGACGGGCGGGCACAGGAGAGGAGGAGGACAGAGGAGAGGAGAGGTGGAGGACCAGAGGAGAGGAGAGGAGTGACGGCCGGGAATAGGATCGGAGAGGAGAGGAGAGGAGGAAGGGAAGAGGCAGAGGAGAGGCGAGGAGGAAGCAGAGAAGGCACGCGGAGAGGAGAGGTAGGAGGGGACCAATTAAGATTAGCGGTAGAGGAGCGGAGAGGATGGAGAAGCAGGACGAGTGAGCTGCGGAGGTAGGCGAAGAGGAAAGTAGGGGAGAAAGAAAGGAGAAGATTGAAGGAGGAGGAGAGGAGAGGAGTGAAAAGGATAGAACTGTTAGGAACGTAGCAGGGTGAGGAGAGGAGGAAGAAGGAAGGCGGAGAGGAGGGATGAGAGGAAGCGGCGAAGTAGGCGGAAGAAAGGAGAGGAGGAGGTAAGGGAAGGAGCAGAGGATGGAAGAAAGAGAGAAGATTAAGAAGTGGAGCAGGAGAGGAGAGGAGGAGAAGAAGGAGAAGAAATCTCTCTCTCTCTCTCTTTTTCTTTCTTAATGACGTCTGTTGACTCGAGGCCTTCTCCCTTTTCTTCTCTGACAGAGGAGAGTGACGACTGATTATATTTTATTTTCTGTGTTTTAATCTTTAAGACCTTTAATATTTTCTTACTCTCTAGTTACACCACTCGCTCTCAGGAGATTCACACAAACTTCCTCTCCTCGTTTTTCATCCCTACAACAAAACTTTTTTTTACTCCCCCACTCCCTCTCTCGTAGTTTGATCAGGTTTCAGAATCTAGTTGATTTTTTTTCCCTACTCCATCGGTTTTAAAAATAGAAACGAGCAGCAGCTTCGGCTTCGCTAAACAAAACAATAAAAAGCGCGATCGTCTGACTCAGCGAATAAAAAGACAAATAAATAAGTTTTTTAGAACGAGCGCCATGTTTCCTCTTCTCCGTCCTCTGTGCTTTTATTTTGACGGGGCTGTGGCATCCGTGAGCACAACTACACTAAACCGTTCAGACCGTATCACTCCTAGTTACCAACCATCTTCCTCTCCTGTTGTTTCTTCTCCTCCTCTCCTCTTTCCCCCTCTCTCCTTCTCTTCTTGTCTTCCCTATCTTCTCATACTCCTTCTCTCCTCCTCTCCTCTCCTCTCCTCTCCTCTCTTTTCCTATTTTGTTCCTCCTCTCCTCTTCCTCTCCTCTCCTCTCTTTTCCTCTCATCTCTCCTCTCCCCTTCCTCCTCTCCTCTCCTCTCTTTTCCTCTGTTATTCCTCCTCTCCTCTTCCTCTCCTCTCCTCTCTTTTCCTCTGTTATTTCTCCTCTTCCTCTTCCCTCCCCGCTCCTCTTTTCCTTATCCTCTGTTATTTCTCCTCTTCCTCTCCTCTCCTCTCTTTTCCTCTTTTATTCCTCCTCTCCTCTTCCTCTCTTTTCCTCTTTTATTCCTCCTCTCCTCTCCTCTTCTTTCCTCTTCTTTCCTCTCCTCTCCTCCCCCTCTCCTCCTCGTACTTCTTTCCTCCCCCTCTCCTCTCTCCTCTCCTCTCCTCTCCTCTCCTCCCCTCCTCTCCTCTCCTCTCCTCTCCTCTCCTCTCTCCTCTCCTCTCATCTCCTTCTATCCTCTCCTCCTCTCTCTCTCTCCTCCCCCCTCCCTCCCCTCCAACTTCTTTCCTCCCCTCCTCTCTCTCCTCTTCTACTTCCTTCTCCCCCCCCC